>NC_041351.1:29703900-29884776 GCF_004354835.1 Perca flavescens
CTTGTCTCCTTAGGGCAGGGTGCCGTTCATCGTGCCAGACAAGGTGCAGTGGCCCCAGCTGTGTGAGGCCCTCGATATGAAGTACAAGGCAGAGATGCACAGTGGGCGTGGCCTCTCAGAAGATAACATGGTCTTCCTGGCACAGAAAGCTTTCACAAGCAGCAGTAACAACCCTGAGGACTTTCGCAACATGACTATGTCCTGGGCCCAGTTCAACCGGGTGAGGCCACCTCGTTTTTCCACAGCTCAACAGCTGAATGTAAAATTCTGACACATTTGCACTGAAAAATGTGCTCTTACAGAGCATGTCCTTGCCTCATTCCAAATGCTCTGATACACACACGTGTAACCTTCTCACCATAACATAATATGAAAAAACACTTGCCGTGCAGTAATTAAAGTGTTACACCCCTTTAAACTCCAATACTTGGGAAAACAGTGAAAGAGACATCTCATTGTATAATATAAATACAAAAGTATATATATTATTAATTGTAAATAATTGTCTGAACAGAGTAGTTGAATGATAAATCTTATTATAGATGCACAAATCATTCCAATAAGTCAAATGCACATTGACACAAACCAAATAAAAGTTATGCATCTTATCAATAACCCACATATTTAAGATGAGAGAAAAATACACAATAAGTGGAAATACACAATGAGTGGTGTGAATCAGGTTGTTACACCCATAAACACAGAAAAAGCATTAGAGTAACCAGAGTAACCGTGGCGTCTTGTGTGCATGTTAACCTACTGATGGAGTATGTTTAATTTGTAGGAGAGCTTACCTGGACGCAACTTTACCTTCTGGCAGTGGTTTGATGGAGTCGTAGAGCTCATGAAGAAACATCTCAAGCCTCACTGGAATGATGGGTAATGACTTAAGCTGACTTTTTTTTTTTTTTTTTTTTTTGCATGGAACTGTTTTATGTTGATAGCTAAGGCCCTGTTTACACGAGAACCCTCACAGGTGAAAACGTAAAAATATTTTATGAGCTATGTCTTTCATTTAGACGGCGACAGCATTTTGGGGGCTTAAAAACGCAAAAAAAAGTGAAACCACCCTCCAGAGTGGAAATCTTAAAAACGCTCCACCGTTGCGTTCCGGTCTAAAGGGTAAAAACGCAGAAGTCTGCAGCCTCTATTGTTGTGGTGGCTGACGACCCACCCCATATTTCATTACATAAATCAAAATATAGAATGATTACTCGCCCATGGCCACTACATCTCGTGTGGATGCAGTAGTACTGCATCTAACTATAAACTGTAAACACACTTTGATGTGTGAAATTGGAGCAGTTCCCCTTTAATTCAAATGAATCCAATAAACGCTGAAATAAAAACAAATTTTACTATAAAGCAATAGTTGGAACTATTCTTAAATGTTACTGCCTCTTTCAACAGAAGACTATATATTTGATTTTTCTCTGGTTAGAAAAGGGAGGCTTATTACTAAAGCTTTATTTGAATTTATTAAACAGGAAGTCTCATGTTTTTATCAACTTCAAGGAATGGTTTCTTAACACAAAAAAAGTTCAACTTTATGTTTTTGTGTGAATATGTGTGTTTCTAGCGCCATCCTGGGCTTTGTAAACAAGCAGCAGGCACAGGACATGCTGCTGTCCAAACCCAACGGCACCTTCCTGCTGCGATTCAGTGACTCTGAGATTGGAGGCATCACCATCGCCTGGGTGGCTGAGAACCCGAACAAAGCAGGTACCAAACTGCTGTGCTTTTAAAGTGCTTATATTATGCTCATTTTCTGGTTCATAATCGTATTTAGAGGTTGTACCAGAATAGATTTATTTGGTTTAATTTTCAGAAAACAGCATATTTTTGTTGTACTGCACATTGCTGCAGCTCCTCTTTTCACCCTGTGTGTTGAGCTCTCTGTTTTAGCTACAGAGTGAGACATCGCACTTCTGTTCCATCTTTGTTGGGAGTCGCACATGCTCAGTAGCTAGGTAAGGAATACTAGCCAGTCAGAAGCAGAGTATGAGGGTGTGCCCTGACAGTACCTAGGTAAAGACTACTAGCCAGTCAGAAGCAGAGTATTAGGGCGTGCCCTGACAGTACCTAGGTAAGGACTACTAGCCAGTCAGAAGCAGAGTATGAGGGCGTGCCATGCTAGCATCTAGGCGAGCATTATAGCGTGTGTTCCAAAGTGACCACGTTTGTCTCTGAAGTAAAGGCTGGACTACAACAGAGCTGTTTGGAGCAGTTTGTGAACAGTGTTTTCTGCTGGAGATGGTAAGTCCCTTTGGGGTGGACTTTGGGCTTTTTCACTTTGTAAACTTATAACGTGCACAAAAAAGATATATAACACAATAAAGGAAAGGGGAAAAGCATAATATGAGCACTTTAAGGCTCTCTTATATTGAGTGTGAATCTTAGGTTAATTCCTTCTAAATAATTATTCCTTCTTCAGTTTCGTCTAACTGAATGAAACGCTTAGAAAATGTTTTGTTGTTCTGAAATGCAGCATTCATTTTGTTAGCTCCAAGTTCAATTTTATGCTTTAAATATCGGCCCTGAATTCCACTCGTGTGACAAAGGTTGTATATACTGTAAGTCATCTTAATCTCTGCTACAGTATTATGTTATGCCTTGGTAAATACAGTGACTGTAATGTTTTGTTGTTTCTGTCTTCGGCTAGGTGAGAGGCTGGTCTGGAATCTGTTGCCTTATACAACCAAGGACTTCTCCATTCGTTCCCTGGCTGACCGCATCAGTGACCTGAACCACCTTCTATTTCTCTACCCTGACCGGCCCAAAAACGAGGTTTTCGCCAAGTACTACACCCCTCCACTCTGTATGTATCTGAAACATTTGTTTGTATTCAGATCAAAACTAAATTAAAGTTGAAATGATTCCGCAATGTGTGTTTTTTTTTTTTTTTTAATGCAGTGTGTCTCTCTTGCAGCAAAAGCAGTGGATGGATATGTCAAACCACAGATCAAACAAGTTGTGCCAGAGTAAGTCATTTCTCTATGTTCTAAAACTGCCACAGGAAACCTAAATCCTAATGTGGATTCGGCATTTGAATCCCAAAAAGATGATGCAGCATACATCCATCTCAATCACTGAGGGCAGATAAACAATGCATTCAGAAAATATTAATTTCTCTTGATCATCTTTGAGATGTTTCTACACCCTGAGTGGAGTCCAACTGTGATGAATTCAATTGATTGGACATGACACACCTGTCTACTGTATATAAGTTCTCACAGATGACAATGCATATCAGAGCCAAAA
This sequence comes from Perca flavescens, assembly GCF_004354835.1. NCBI lineage: Eukaryota > Metazoa > Chordata > Actinopteri > Perciformes > Percidae > Perca > Perca flavescens. The sequence continues at coordinate 29,707,162 of NC_041351.1, forward strand.
CCAAGCCATAAGGTGGAAGGAACTCCCTGCAGAGTTCAGAGACAGTGGGCTGAGACATAGATCTGGGGAAGGCTACAAAAACATTCATGCTAGGGTGACCTCTAGCTCACCCAATAGAGTGTGCTCCCCATGCAGGCTGAGTCCTTGGCAGCGGCCGCGGGTTTGAGTCCGACCCGCACTCCTTTGCTGCATGCACTGTATACATTTCAATTTGGGTTTGGGTAACTGCACAATGTGTCCAAAAGTTTTTATGAATTATGTTGTTTATAAAGAATATAAAAAAACATGGGGCCAATTAACAGGAATTGATTGCGTTGCTATGAACTGAAGAAAAGACCAACAGCACAGTTAACACTAGTTACTAATTTGCGATTTTGACTGTCCTTTGTGTCCTTTGAATAATTATTTTCAGATGGTTGTTTGTAGTCAGTTGAACCCATAATTAGTCAACTCGTAGGTTGGTGTGAATAATACTAGAAGTATTTTTGTTATGGTTAAATGCCATTTAATGTATGTATTAAAGGTGTCCCAATATACATTTTTGACGGACACCTGCAAGCCAATCAGAAATGAGTTTTTCTTAGTATAATGTGTCATCATTATAAGATGTGATCATGGACATATTGTTTGCTGAAATAATGTGTGGCATATGTCTCTGGTAGATTCACAACGCCGAACCCTGAACCCAGTGGAGGAACTACGTTCATGGACCAAACAGCTTCTCCCTCTGTGAGCCACCCAAACAACTTTGGTGTCTACCCTTCTATGTAAGCCCACTCGTTTTTATATTTATTTACCAAAGATAAGACCCTGTAAACACCACACTCAAAGGGGGCATTATTCCTTCAAAACGAGTACTTTTGCTACTTAAAGTACATTTTGATGACAGTGCTCGTGTACTTTTGCTGAAGTTAAGTTCTCAATGCAAGGCTTTTACTTGTATGGAGTTTATTTGTTTTGTTGTGGTATTGCTGCTGTTGCTACTTAAAACGACTATAATCTATAGTTTTATGATGTATTAAATGACACTGGGAAGGCAATGTGAAAGGTGTCTCGTAGTGATGGACCTACAGAGAAGTAACACCCGAATCTGCAGCTCTTGACTTTACAGAGCTTTATTGTGACTTTCAGCTCATTGTTTGGCTGCGCAGCCTTTAACTTTACTGTTATGGTTCACTCTTACCGCTCTTCTAGCGTTGCTTTCAGCTACAGCGGGCAGCTGTTTTGAGAGAAAAAGCTAACTCTGAAACCCCACTGTATACTCCCTGCTCAGAAGCAAACAGCAGACAGACACAGTTAATAACCCTCTGGGGTCTTTGGGTCGCCTGGTTTCCTTGTGTAATATTGCTTGTATAACCTCAGCCCTGTAATGCACAAGTTATGTTTTTTTCAGGACAACCTGGGCTATTAGGATATGTATGCTGCAGGGATGTCACATGAATGTATAAATTGTTATGTGACCATAAAGACTAAACTAAATGGAAACTGAATCTCAGAAATGTATTGTCATCACACAGAAGAAAAATGAACAAGATTTTTGGCTTTTGAAAATTGTTCTCCCACGTCTTGGCAATCGAGGTAAACAAAAATAAACACTGTGACTAACAAAAAAAAAAACCACACACACGTTTGTTTTACTATCTTTGTGGGGACCCATCATTGACATAATGCATTCCGTAGCCCCTTACCCTAACCTTAACCATCACAACTAAATGCCTAACCTTAGCCCTTACCCTCACCCTAACCATAACCTAATCCTAATCCTACAACCAAGTTTTAACCCTCAAACAGCCCTTTAACCTTGTGGGGTCCAACATTTTGGTCCCCACAAGGCTGTGCAGACCCCATAAGTATACTGTATTCTCTGGTTTTTGGACCCCACGAATACAGTAAAACAGGTAGACACACACACACACACACTAGGGGTGGAACGGTACACAGAAGTCACGGTTCGGAAGATAAAAGAAAGTATTCCTGCTATTAAAGGGGGGATAGAATGCAAAACCGATTTTACCCTGTCATAGTTGATTAACGACGATAGAACCGCAAAATCCCATTGACACCTCTTTCCTCTGCAAATCTCACAATTTGAAACGGGCAAATCTGAACAAAGCTAAAAGTTGACCTCAACTCCTCCTCATTTATGTACCTTTTTATCTTTGTAACGCCCCAAAATTTACATAGGCCACTAACTGATCTGAGGTCAGTTAGTCTTCTAAATCTAGGTCGCGCAAATCTCAGAAATATTATACATTGTTTATCTGCTGTTGCATTACTAAATTCACTTCTGAGACTTTTTTTATGCGAGAAATCAACTATTTAAAGCTCAAATATGGGCCGTTTTACAAAAATTGATGGCTAATTGCAAATTTAGTACGACTGTTTGGGAGTTGAGGAGCTCCACAGTATGCCGTGACAGCGGCGCAGTGCCTGCCCGGATCCCTGACTTTCTGCCTGGACTGTCAGACCCCGCTGCACGCTGGCTGGAGCTCTCTCAGGAGATACGGTCCAGAGAAAGGGAGTAGATATCGGACAATTGAGCGGGACATGTGGATTTAAATCAGTGGCGCAGTGAACTCGCAATGGGTGGTGCGCAGGAGCTGCCTGCCGGCGGCGCTTCACAGTACGTTAACTTTTTTTTCCCAACATGGATCCTCAGCGAACCGTGTCAAAAGCGTGTGCGTGTGTGTGTGGGCAACACAGGAGGATGAATAGACTGTAACAAAACTAGTTTTTAGTTTGGAACGTTAACGGACGGTGTGAAGAAAGCTGCCGCTGAGGAAAAAAGGGTGTGTGTGCTAAGCTCAACCAATCAGCGTACAGCTCATCTAAATATTCATGAGCAGACCATATAAGGCAGAAAAGCTCTCGTTTCAGTCCAGTCCCATTTAACAGGGTAGCATTAGGGCCAAAAAAACAGCAAAAGAGACATTTTCAGCCCTACCAAAGTAACCTACCCTATTAGCAGACCTTAAGGAACAGCGTGAAATACCGTATATAACCATCCTATCACCCCTTTAGGTGCGACAGGCATACATTTCTAGTTTCCACTTTGCCACGACCTCCTGTAGCTTCTCAGCTAGGTGAGTGCTTGTGTGCCGCATCTGTATGTAACAGAGTTATTTAGTGATTCCACTTGCCAGGGTTTAATCATCCAATACCAAGAGGTTTTCTTGGCATTCTGTATTGTGGTTGGTCAGTGGGCGTCTCCTCTGTAGATATATGCCCTGGTACGTGATTTAGCAGTGCCAGTGCACGAGGAGTGTGCCCGTGGTAGGTTGGATTGCACCCAGTCATAAGCACATTTTAATTGTTTCTTTTAATAATATTTCATTTACACACCATTTTGATATGATGATGCATAAACACTTCAGTAGAATGTAGCGACGGCTATGTATACCTAAAGTACTGTATGAAATACTTCTCTCGGGCAATGTACAGAAAGTGCTGAGGTCATGCTAGTTAGCTTAGCCGGCTAATTAGCGTAGCATGCTAGGTCGCTAATTTGCTTTTGTCCATCTGTAATTAGAATGACTGGGTGTGTACGCTGTGTCCTACGTGGCTGACCAGGATATAATTCTTTGTTTACCAGGTACATATTGTATTGTTTCGTTCACATATTTGTTCAATTTAATGTCGTGTTGTGATATTATATACGCCATTGTACATGATTTAAAAAAAGAAAGGGCCAGTGCACGAGGAGTGTGCCCGTGAATGACTGGGTGTGTACGCTGTGTCCTACGTGGCTGACCAGGATATAATTCTTTGTTTACCAGAATAAACCCGACAAGATTGAGAAGCAAGTGTGAAGTCTTCAATTATACACAACGCAGAGATCACATCGGTTACGTGTACAACGGACGCTTTCATTTCCCACTCAGTTAATAAAATGAGCAGTCACCGTGAGATAGCTTTCCGTAGCACGCAAAGTCCAACCGTCAGTCGTTAGTGAAACGGAGGGTGCAGCTGACAGCTCGTGCTCCATCAACGTCCATGTTTGGTTGTATATGGAAGGGACAGTTTGCCTCATGTGTGGACGGGATGGCATGTTGTAACGAGGTTCGAGTACATACAGCAAATACTTGAAGCCAGATTCCTCTACGAGTGAATACGGGCGCATTGAAGATTTTTTTTTTATCCACCACTCTCTTGCCTGTACTACTGGAACTGACTGGGAAACCAAAGTTTTCTCAAACTTGCGATCTTAAGGAGGCCGGCAGGTTTCTAACTCTTGTGGGTCGCCACCACTCACCATAGGCTAGGCTACTCGTCCTTAGTGCTGCTAGCTCTGACTCACTTACTGGACCGTCAACGTGTAGGCGGAGCTCGGGAGCTTCAGAGCGGGCGGGGGGGAGCTACAGATTAGGTGTTTCTAAAGAAACTCGTATCTAACAGTAGTTCCGCATTACATTAATTAATTTTCACGTGAGTTTTATATATTTTTATACCGTGTAATCTCCGTGTAAATTCATGTACCAACGCTCGTACCGTTTTGGTTCAATACAAATACATGTACTGTTCCACCCCTAACACACACACACACACACACACACACACACACACACACACACACACACACACACACTACAATACATACAAGGCCCACCTGCTTATATCAAGTTTGGGTTATCTATTGGCTGAGTGAGCTGCCTTTCTGCTGACATCACTTCCTGTTCACTTCCCTGTCAATAAGTCACATAAAATATGTAAAAACTAGTGATGTCAATCGATTAAAAAATGTAATTAAGTTAATCACAGTAATGGGCTGTGATTAATCACGATTAATTGCAAATTTTAAATACTAGGATTTGAAATAAATAAATGCATGACAAACTGGTTATAAGAAACAAATTCTTCAGTTTTATTATCTCAATCATTAACATTTATTAAACAAGTGTTCAATGACAATCTTAATTTGTTGAGGCATCCATATGAAGGGCAGACATATATATCAGTAACCAACAACTGTTACAAAGTATCGTCTGCTACAGAGTCACAAAAAACACTTACCTGTAATTTTTCCGGGGGCTCAGCTTTTCTTAGACATGAGTAGGGGAGGCGCCAAGGAAAAAAAGTTGGGAACCACTGCCATAATGTATGTGAAGAGAAAGAGGGAACAGTCTTTACAGCATGACAGGTGCACTGAGCGGTTGGGGGGGTTTGGTGCCTTACTCAAGAGCACCATGGCAGTGCCCAGGAGGTGAACTGGCATCTCTCCAGCTACCCGTCCACACTTTTTACTTTGGTCCACACGGGGACTTAAACCGGCGACCCTCCAGTTCCCAACATAACTCCCTACGGACTGAGCTACTAACCCATGGACAGTACCTAATCATCAGGGCCACCTTCTTAGGCTCAATAAGCCCTGGGTGAACGCCTTTTAATACTATCCAAATGTTTGAATGAGATACTGCCGATTATTTATTTATTTATTATATTTATATATATATATATATATATATATATATATATAAATAATTTATTACATTTACGCTATATATATCATTATTTTGGCTTGTTCGTTCCACATTTAGTATATGTAGTGGCGAAAGAAACACATTTTGGGTGCTATCTTATATAATAGTAGGCATAAATCTGACAAGAAATGAGGATGTCAGCAATGGCGCTGGGTCACAACATTGGACTATCACTACTAGTGCATTTGGAGATCTATAGTCAGGAAGACGGTCTCTGATTGGTCGACACACTCACTCCATTGAATTCTGGGTGTCAAAATGGCAACAAACAACAAATTGAGACGTTTTCATGCCAACAATTGCTTCAAGGCACACAAAACGGAAGCTGCTAGGATGATGGAACGCGGAGATATATTGTTTCGTGTAATATCATAAATGATTCATTACATTCATTACATGACTTTATTATGGATGTATTGTACAAATGCTGCAAAAAGACACTGCAGTTCCAGTTGGATTACGAAGCTACTGGCCTGCAATTGCAAGAGAGACCTCGTTGAAATGCAGCAGATCTCAGCTCCCGGATGAAACAAAGTAAGTCTCTACACTGTATTGATCTGGAGTAGGGATGTCAATGATTAACCGTTAACCAACGATAAGAATTTTGACCGATTATTACTATCACATATTTATTAAAACAAAAATTAAAGTTATTAAAAAACCTTTTTTGCATTGTAAAAGAAAAATAGGCCGTACAATTTATTTCTTAACTGCTAGTTCTACGTTTGTGGCTCTCTGCTGGACACACAGTGGAGAGCTACGTGACACATGCTACTAAATCGATGAGGACTGGCAGGTTAAATCGGCCATCGTACACACAGAGCATGCCAGGCAGACACACAGCTGTCAGCCTCTCAGTGTATGCAGTGGGTGCGTGCGTATGTGTCGTTAAGGAACTCGTTTTGGTGGAACATTTGCACCCTGCAAAAGAAGCATGGAGCATATACTGTAGCTCCTGCTCCATCTATCAGAAAATGTGTGTAACAAGGAGCGTGTCAGATTTGATGCTGGACAGGATGTCCTACAGTAGTATGCCATACAGGTTCTGGTGTGGATCAGTATAGAACCACCTCCAGCTAGGTGACCGTCACCGCGGCAATTTGGCTATAGCACCCCATATGGGTGGGCGATATATAACGTCTACGTTAATATCGTCATTGTTGTGTTAACGATGTGCAAACTGCCATTATCGAGTATTTAAATTACTTAGAAAAAAACACTTCAAAACACGCATTGGAATGCTACACATTCACAAATGTCAACAAAGATGGCGGCGCGCAATTGTGCAGCAGTTACTAGCTCTACTGTCGGTGTATATTTAAACAAGTACAGCCACACTGAACTAATCAATACAGGACCACGATACAACACAGCTGTGACGAGAGCCTTCCAGGCCGCTCATAACATCCCGGAGGACATAGCCAGACCGAGCTAGCTACCGGCAGGATCGAGACAAGAACTCCGGCAAGACCAGAGGCGGAGTACCAACCGCAGGATTGTTGCCCAGCACTGCTCACCTGACCTGGAAGCCCTGTCGGTAATATACAGGCCATTTTATTTACCACGAAAACAGCACACTGTCGTCTACATAGCCCCCAATATCGTCCACCCCTAGCACCCCCTATCAGTTTTCAAAGGTGAAAGCCCCCTCCTTTAACTTTCATTTAGAGACATGAAATTTGGTAGGCATATAAAGCTTATCCAGACATACAAAAAAGCAGTATGATCTAAAGACCTTGGCGAAGCTAAATTGCGAAGCTTTTTAGTGCATGCAAAATAGTGTGGGCAGGGCATGGCGTTGATTTTTCATGTTTTGCCATGAAACAGGAAGGGGTTTGTAACTAGACTTAACATTGTCAAATTTGCTCCAAACCGTATAAGGGTCCTGGCCTGAAGACCTCTACGTGTCAATATGAAGGGCGTCGCCGAGGTGGCACTGCGAACTTTGACGTTACATCTTGAAATATAGTTGTTGTAACGTCAAAGTTCAATCTACTCCAACTCATTCAGACATGATGTTAGTCCAGAATCACATGGGTTTCCGGCACAATTAATGTAAAGTGGTTCAATAGCAGCACCTACAAAATTTCAAAGAAGTAGCCCCTGCAGTTTTACCGAGACGTATGAGATTTTGTCTGCACATGTACCATGTCAGACTTACAAAAAAAGGCTCCAAGAGACAAACCCTAAACCCAACAGGAAATTAGCTGTAACATTCATGTATAAATAATGTATGATTTTGAGCATTTGCTTGGTTCTGAAACTTACTTCTCCTATTGATGTAATACATAGCGCCACCTTCTGGCAACAGGAAGTCAGCCTTGTGTGATGAAGGTTTACCTGAACTTCCCTAATGTGGTTAATACTAGGGCTGTCAATCGATTAAAAAATGTAATCGAATTAATTACATACTCTGTGATTAATTAATCGAAATTAATCGCATACATAATTAACGGTGCCTGAAGCTATACTTTTTTAAAGAAAGTTTTAAAAAAAAAAAAAAAAAAAAAAAAGAAGGGTACTAAACAGTCGGCGACATTAAAGAACAGCTTGTTTATTACTAAAGCCATATGGTCAAAATCAAATGATTTAATAATAATGTAATAACTATAACAATAACTTATTTCACTAGTAAATTGCTGTTGAACGACAAAAACAACCACCAGATGGGAAAAGGACATTCAACATCTACGAATGCAACACGAGGCTGTAGTTTCCCAGCTTCGTTGAACGTACCGTCTGTGTTGTTTTTCCGACAACGGCAGCTGCAGACTGTTATATCCATATAGAACATATTAACACATGTTCTATATCTGTGGTTATATCCATGAATGTATTAAGAGAACGGTTATATCTCGGTGTTGGAATCCTCTACAGTGAAACGCAGTCAAACTTCACACCGTTTAGCGTTAGCTGTTAGCATTTTAACTGTTTTTTTATCCAGCTACTAGCTAGCGGTAGGCTAACGTTAGCTGCTGTCGAGTATAGTGTTAACTAGCATCCCGTGGAGCGGTGTTTGTGTTGCCTGTATTGTCTGTCTCAGAGCATCAGAGAGAAGACAGACATATCAGGGGCACCAGATTAAGAAGATTACTACAAGTAAATGTTCCAATCAATGATCCAGGCAGCACCTTCTCGTCTCCCTCCTTCATTTTACAGTCGAATGGTGGCTAGAACAGCTCCGGGTCAAACGTCAATATGGAATGGATTAATCTGCGTTATTTTTTTTAATGCGTTATTTTTTCGATTAATTAATCAAAGATGATTTTTGGACTTTTCAGTTTGATCCAAAACACATTTACAGGTGTGAAACCTCCCCTGTACCACAGTCCAGACCAAACGTTTGAAATTTGGTCTGACCAAAGGAGTTAGTCTCGGTCCAGATCAAACTGAACCATGGTCTGGTTTGTTTGTAGTGTGAAAGCATTTCTGGTATGGTTCAGACTTTCGGACCAAATCCAGGAAGCTCTGGCAGGCTATCTTGGTGTTATAAGAGCGGAGAAGCTCCGTTTAGGAACAGCTCAGTGTTTAGTGAGTACGTGAGAGAGGGTAACTGTGTCAGCGCTCAGAGCAGTCAGCTGTCAGAGCAGAGAATATATCAGCAGTTTACTTGTTAAGTGGTAGTAAATGTACAGTGGAGGTTTCAGTTTGTCTCTGAATAAATGCTGCAGCTCCTCAAAAAAAAAAGTAAAGTTCCCGTGTCTCGCTTCTCAACAACAACAAAAAGAAAAGAGCTGCGGCAGCACGGGGAGAGCAGCGGTCAGCTGGAAAATAACCGACACACAGAGAGGATAGGAGAGGACGGAGAAGAACGTCTACAGACCAATCAGTTCCAGCTGTCGGGAGACACAGCTCGCGTACGTGGTGACAACAGGACGTCGTTTTGTCACGTATAGGTCTTTGGGGCGCTTGCATAACTGCAGTGTGAAACCAAAACTTATTTACTTCAAATACTAAAAAAAAAACATGACAGGAAAAGTCATTTTCACGTATGGAAAAGTTTGGGAGACTTTGATTACATTACATTGTAGGGGTGGTACGGTTCACAAAACCCACGGTTCTGTTCGTATCACGGTTTTAGGGTCACGGTTTTCGGTTCTGTACGGTTCTTGTTATTTTTTCTTTTAATATTTAACACTCCAGAAATATAATTCAGCATATGATATAGAGCTTAATTACCCACAATGTAGGATACAGTATTACATAATTATATTGTTATGTCATGTAATCATGCACAAACTGAATTTGACTTGACTTTAAGCACATTATTGGGACCATCTCTGAAGAAAGCTAGCTGAGATTTTGATACAGCAAGAGGGAAGACATTGATGATTTCAACATGCTTTTCATTTATTTGGCAAAAAAAAGGTTTAGGGTTTATTGGTTGTCATTGATGTTAAAATGAATACAGGTTGGCAGGACTGCCAGAAATCTTTTGCATGGTCTTTCGCTGTACATTTTGTTGGTAACTTGTCCACTGTCGGAGGTCACATACGGGCAACTGACGGGCATGAGGCAACATTGCGCATGTGTCAAACCGTGCGGCACACACACGCTCCGAACCGAGACAAGCGGATGGAACGGTTCGGATGTTTTTTCATGAACCGTACCACCCCTATTACATTTGTAGCATTACATTTAGTAATTTTGATGAAGATGAATATAGGATTACACAGTAATGTAGTGCCATCCCAAATTCTGAAGTTTCTGTCTTACTGAGGGAGTATTTAAAGTCATGCTGGTGTTATGCTTAGCTGATTTTCAATGTAAACATAGATGCTTACCTAAAACATCAACCCACACCTCAGCACATCAAAAACAATGTCAGCATGAGCATACTGCAGCAGGGTACTTAGGTGTTTGTGTATGAATGGAAGTATGTGTTAACTTCCTCCCTTGAATTTGGCAGGATGTGATTTGGGCACTACTGTTTTATCCCAACTGTTAGTTGCCTGACACAGGTTATGTTCATAGTTATGTTGGACACTGTTTTGGATTAAGACCAGAGCTACCATTGGTCACCTGATATAGCATGAGTTTGTAAGATGGAATGTCCACCACAGAGCCTTCCTAATTAAGTCATAAGACTCCACAGATACAGCGTGCTGTAAAGGTGGAGGCAGAGCAAGTCCAAAGTCTTTGGAAAGATTGTCACTACAGGTCTTAAGGTGGTTCTGTGGGACAGACCGTTAATGTAACATTGTAAACGTAAAACAGCAAGCTGATGAATATGGGCGAAGTGTCTCGGCCACATATGCAGAGCCTGACCGCACATTCACATTAGCTACAAGAGACAGACAAAGCGACAGGCTGCCATTCATTTTCAATGGGAGTGGCCGTAGGCCAGCGACGAGCTCGCCACTGCCACGAGCAAGGCGGGGCCGAAATGGACATGAAGTCTATTTTATGCAAATGTGACAAAGCGACTGCCAATTGGAGCGTGAGGGCAGCATGACGTATGTCAGTAATTTGAGTCGAAGAAAATAATTCAAGATGGCGGAAAACGCTTCAGGACATCGTATTTCTGTATATATCTGATAAGTTTGGCATTTTATCTCATATATTTTGTTGCTTTTATCGAGAAATAAATACTTTTAAATCCAACAACATCGTTCTTGTGACTTAACAATACCTCTGAAGTAACTTTTAAGACGTGCTTGAAGGTAGCACCGGAGAATTTCTGTTTACTGTTGCCAAACAACCAGGAGTAGGCTAGGCACGCCCTGGAGCGCTCTTTTGTAGCTAATGTGACTGTGGGGTGTGTATATGTATGAGCAAGTTGAATGCTGTAAGGAAAATCCCCTGTATTTATCCATTTCTTTAAAGACAAAGATCATTTTTGACTAATGTTGATTTGAGGTAATATTTCTGGCTTTATAAGAATGTTTTTGTTATTTTGAACGTACTATGACCACCTACATTAACTATGTCCTAGCTGATATTAGTGAAATAGGTTGTTGAACATCCATCAACAAAAAAACCCAATATTTTTCCCCTGAACCTCCTTCATGAAAGTGTGGCCTGTGTCTCTGCTGTTGTCCTGTCAGGAGTGACACCATGTTGGATGCAGATGGAGACTTTGACCTGGAGGACACGATGGACGTGGCCCGCCACGTGGAGGAGCTGCTCCGCAGGCCTATGGTCAACCAGTGGAGCAGTCCGCCGTCGGGAACCTGAAACCTGAACCTACTGCACACCTTCAGGTCTTCTCCATCTTCTCCAACAGCCATAACTGCAACCAAGGCAAAACATCTCCTGTGTTAATCAGTCACTCTGTCAGATCCACATCACAATTGAGTTTTATACTTGCCATCGTGTCTCTGTAGAGAAAGTAAACCTACCATCAAAAGTCAATGTTACCGACATTTGACAGAGGCAGGTTGTTCATGTTCTCTCCCCGTTTCTCAGGGTTAACGTGTTAAGTTGGTTTGGCTCAATGGGTTTTAGACAAAAAGACATGTTAGGTAAGGTTTTAGCTAAGCTTTGCAATTTATATATGCCTAATGAGCTTTTAGCTGGCAAGGGGAGACTTTTGCATTTTAAAAATAGAGTAGACAAAGTTGCTTATCTTAAAAATAATTTTAACAAGGATGAGTTTATTGCTTTTTAAGTTGTTGTAAGAGAATGATTTGATTTTTTTTCTTTTAAATGTTACATAGTCTGGTTTTATGTACTGAAAATGGAATTTTAAGTCTGTCATTGCTATTGTTGCGTTCGTGGTGGTGCTTTTTGTATAATATTTTATATAACCGCCAATGTCATTGTTCTACCCTGATTTAAAGCAAAATTTTCAAATGTCATAGATGCCATATTTAGTCTCATAAAGTCGATAACTGCTTATTGATTTTAACACTTCCACAAATCAGTTTTTTTGTCAGTTGAGTCTGGTATACTATGATCATTTTAAGTGATATGATATTTTTTTAAGTGATATTTTGTCATTATTTGTACCTTACATAATATCCTAATATCCATTAGAACATGGAATGCATCCTAGGGGCAGTAAATATTGGCACATTAAAATGGCAAAATCATTCTCACTTACCAATGTCAGATCAGTTACATGTTACTGTACCTGAATTTACTAAATACAGATGTTGTAGGCTAGTAAATGCTCGGTGCCTTGGTGAATGCTTAGCCTGGAAATCAGACCAATGTACCAGCTCATGTGTCATTTGCTCTGCCAGATTCGTCGGGTTATTCAAACAGATTTTTGAAGAGCAACTGGACGGACCAATCACAACCGTTTATCTCACATGGGGCGGGTTTAAAACGTCATGCTTGAATGCAGTTACAGAACGTAACCGTCATTCTCCGTCCAAAACAGACCAAGCTCCGCCCTAACTTTCACGTGTCGCTCAGAGCAATGTTGATTTTGTTTTGCGCCGATTGGTTGTAGGTCTATTCAATCCCGTCTAGAGGCATTTTGGTTTGCTTCGTTGATAATGCCCCTTGAAAATTGAAAAAGAAGTGAGAGGTGCATTTGCTTATTAGTCTGGCTATGCCAGGCTAGAATGTTTGTCCAACATTTTAGAGATTTGTTTTGGTCGTTTCAATTTGAAGCGTGGAAATATTGAAAAGATCCCTGACAGTCACCAGTTTTTACTGCCATTTGTTTACTCAAAGTACTTAGAAAGTACTGATTAATTTAATTTGTGTTGAAGGTGTACTCCAGTGATTTAGTGTTTCACTTTCATAAAGTTGGGGGATTCAGGAGAGGCATATCTTTTTTTAAAGTTGTGAAAATTTATTTACCATTGATTGCCAAAATTTCCCGACTTTAGTCCTTTGTGTAGATCAAGCTCCGAAAACAATGGATAATGCAACTCGGTGGCATCTCTCTCCCCGGCATGCCCAGGTCTTTCAAACTCTACAACCCCAGTCCATTTATAGCAACGCGGATTTCGGTGCCTGTGCTTCTCTCTGATGCTCCGAAACAGAGACATAACCATACTATATGTTTTCAAAATGGAACCCTAATGCCTTTGTGTATGCTCTCTAAACTTAGTTATCTGTCAGTGGATTTCTTTGGGAGAATGCTCATACCTCATATTTTGTAATACTTTTTTCAGTCAGAAGCGTTTGACCAAGTGTTCAACACTGCTTTTGAAAGTGCCTGAGAACAATCATTGTATTAGATCTGCACCCTAATGATGGATGAAGTCATGACCAGGCTGAGGCTACATCTACACTACTACGTTTTCATTTTTAAACGGTGTTTTGAAACAAAAATGATCTCCATCCACACAAGTGTTTTAGCTCTGTAGCAGAACTAATCTCCGTCCATACAACCTGTCTGAAAACGCATATCTCATGACCAATTCCAAATGTCTCAGTTTTGGGGTCTAGAAAACGCCGTTAGTAGTGTGAGAACACAAGATGTAAACGCAAAAGGTATTCGTTTTTAAACCAAAACGTAGTAGTGTAGATGTAGCCTAAACCTGGCTCTGCATATAAAGCTTTTCAAGAGTCTTTGTAATAATCTTCAGTAAATCAGTTTTGTTTCTGTGAAGCTTTTGTGTGGAGATACAGAGGCTCTGTAGATCTGTCTGTGCCTTGTGGATTTTTAAGGGACAGCACTGTCCATACAGGACATTTTAAAGCCATTGCCATTAACACTGCACTATTACTAGCCTCAACCAAGGAATGTCTAATCCCTTATAGAAAACAAGATTTACCCAGAATGAAAGTTAATACAGTAAACCTCAAGAAAACTCACTGTGAAATAAATGTAGAGGAGTCAAAATCAATCTAATAATACCTGATGAATTGAGTGTATAGGGCAGGGGTCACCAACCTTTTTGAAACTGAGAGCTACTTCATGGGTATTGAGTCGTACGAAGGGCTACCAGTTTGATACACTCTTCTGAAATAACAAATGTGCTCAGTTTGCCTTTAGTTATATATGATTATTAATGATTAATGATGCTCATCAATGCGAAGACCCTGATCACGTAAATGATTTCTCACGATAATTATCAACAATGACTTGACTTAAGGTGGGAAACAGATAATATCAATATTCAATTTCCATTTTTAGAACAGGCCTGAGGGCTACTCATGTGGTCCTTGGGGGCTACCTGGTGCCCGCGGGCACCGTGTTGGGGACCCCTGGTATAGGGGATAGCTTTCTAACTCTCATGCTACTTTTGCCTCTTAATAAATAAAAGCTGAAACACGAACGTATTAACTCAACAAAAGCGAAAAGCACTTTGTTGCTCACACCAACAGTTATTTGATGTTTATGCTAATGCAGTACTTCTGCTTGTCTTTGAAGCAACTTAATGTATTGGTGTGATTCACTTTTCTAGCTTGCTGCTGCCGTGTGTTTGCTGGCTCCTGTGCAGCCTGTGGCCTGTTTGGGAACTTTGTATTTACTTCCACATTGTGCCACTTTTTTCTGGTTTGATGTTGGGATTGGGGACTTGAAAATAAAAAAAAGTTTTTGTAAATCATTCCCCACTCTGGTTTTATTATTGATTTCTATTTGTCCCCTGTTCCACTTTATTGTCTCTTCAGAGTCCAATATGACATTAATAACATTATATGTTTTGCTACATAACACAGCTGGCCACTACTTTGTGCATATACTGTATATACTGTATTTTGCACCTGTGTGAGAAGAAGTCAACTGCAGTGGTGGAACTTTTTACATTTATTCATTAAATTAAAGTTGTATTAATATTCATGAATATTATTTCAAGCTAATGCAACTTGGCTTCTGACCACCCACACAGGTGATTTCAGTTTTTCTGGCTGATTAGACCTCTGCTCAGGTTGAAGTGGACCGGAGCTTTGATGGGAATATATTAGGTCACAAATCTTCATCCACCAATAAGAATGATGAAGGTGCAATTAACTAAAACACCTGTGTGGGTGTTCAGAGCCTTTAAGTCTGTTTAATTGAAATAATGAGTTGAATGAATGTGGAGCTGAGAGGTCACTCAACTCATAAAATTAAGTTTCTAAACAAACATGGTCTGCATCAGCATGCATTGTTTCAGAGTTAAAAATCTCCAGAGACCCTTCTTTTTTTTGTTGTTTGAGGGGAAGTGTGTGTGTGTGTGTGTGTGTGTGTGTGTGTGTCTTTAGCACGTTTTGAAAACCGTGTTTACCATGATGAAGGTTATTGAATTTGATAGCTTGTTATGTTATTGGGAGCAGGCTGCCATGTTCTCTGGTACGAAGTGGTGCCAACAGCATTCACAACTGGAAGTTTTGTGTCAAATGTAGAAAAATGTAAATGGTAAACACATCTGGCTGCAGTCTTTGTCAGTTGGTGATTCAACTTAATATCTTCAGTTTATTCTGTCAATGTAAGTTAACTAAACTCAACTGGTTTTACAATGTTACAACTCATGAGTGAACTACGTATTCAACTGAAGTTCAACTTAATTCACATTTTTAAGGCAGCAGGGAAAGTTAAGTTGTTAAGTTGTACAGCTTTAAAGCAACATTATGTAACTATTTTCACCTTTATAATAACTGCTTCAAAATTATTTTTATGGTGCCTCTGTCATATGTAATAATATGTAGTCTGCATAACAAGTACGTTAAAACTTTTTTAGCTTGTAATACTCCTGTACTTTGAGTTCATTAAGATTTTTAACTTGCAATGCAGTAATTTGACTGTGTGTGTGTTCTGTGTGCTTTACGAGCAGAGCCATACCATGGAGGACTCTGTGGTGATGTTCTCAGTATCTTTTCTGGAAATGTAAGGGTATTAGTAACCCCATGTTTAGTGCACAGAACATCATGTTAGCATATTAGTAATTATTTATTAAGGTTCTGCCAACCTGAGTCTACAGTTATGAATTGTTTATAAATGGATTTTGGTTGGGATGCTCTTTAACACAAAGTGGTAAAGTGTTTCTCATTAAAGGATCTAAGCATTAGTAAATATTTCTTAGCCATTAATTAGCTATTAGTTACAATTTTTATACAAACCTTTATAAAGGTTGACTTATTAGAATTTTGCAAAAAAAACAACTTCTTGAAATATCCACTTGATATGTACCTCATACTACTCATATTACCTTCAGATTAAATTTGGAATATACATTTTACACAAAGACTGGATTTTATCCCCCAACACTGAAACAATGTGAGGAAGGATCGGGTCCTCGTATTGGTCTATATGAGCAATTACAATAAGCAATACCTGTTTCAATGATCATATTGACACTTTGCAAATGTTTTGGGACAGACTTGAAGGGTTTTGAACCTATCCTTAACCACACAGGTTGCAGCCATAGGGACCCAGATTGGCTATTTACTTTAGTCTATTTTTTTTTAAGATTATTTTTTGGGGCTTTTCTGCCTTTAATTGATAGGACAGCTAGGTGAGAAAGGGGGAAGACACGCAGGAAATCGTCTCAGGTCGGACTCGAACCCTAGACTTCTGCATCGAGGCATAAGCCTCTCAGTATATGCGCGCCTCCTCTACCCACTGAACCAACCCGGCAGCGTGTGTTACTTTCACATCATGTCGGCCCACATATCTCCTGTGCGTCAGTTTAGTGAGCTGCAAACTTAATATAAAGGTCAACGTGTTACCATTTGTCCTGGCTGTGTTTTGAACTATCAGCAGTGAGCAATGATTCACCAAGTTACATGGTTTACACCTTGAGCTTTTTAATGACATGATCACATGACATCAAGCAAGCATCTGAAATCAACAGCTTCTGTAACCATATGACGGATTGATCCCGTGGTTTTATGGGAACTGCATCCTCTGATTGGCTGTGCGTTATAATCGAGGCAGCAGCTCTCTCGCTCTGATTGGCCAGCAGCACTTCAGTAAACCATCAGCTTCCTGGTTATCTGCAAATGGACAAATAAACTTGTTTTTAAACCTGTGCTACGGTGGGAAACTCTGGCTTCATTTGACTGGGGATCACCATGTCACCCAGAAGCGGCTGGAGCCCGGTTCTGCTCGTCGTGTTCTGTCTTTTTGTAACTGTATGTTGTAAGTTTCCTACCCTAGACCACATCAAACCGAAAGCCAGCGACAAGACTCAGGGGAGAGCAGTGGTCGAGCTGCTGAGACGCCTGCTCGGGACCAGATCTCCTGAGTTCCTAGTGTCAGTCAACAGGAGCCTTTCCAACGACAGCCTAGATGTGTGTGAGCTCAGGTCTTCTAAAAACAACAAGATATTCGCTACGGGCAGCACCGGAGTGGCAGTGGCTACTGGCATTTACAACTATTTGAAATATTTCTGCAACTGCCATGTTTCCTGGTCTGGTGACCAGCTGGACCTGCCCCGTCCTCTGCCGAGGCTCACCGGCGTCCTGCGCATCAACACCCGGCACAGGTCAGTAAGCCACCGGTTGGAATACTGGCACACGCCTCAACGCTTTCTCTTGGCATTGTTAGCAGCACTTTAATTCGGCGTACACCCAGTACACCAAGCAGACCTTCTTTTATTGAAATTCTGCGGACATTTTAAACTTTTCACATTACTAGGCTAACGCTACTAGCTAAATTAGTAACGGTACTGCGTCCATGTCTACTTCACCAAAAGACCTTGTTAATTACTCTTTTAACGTCTTAAGTCATATTCTACAAGAGTAGCCTAAAGGCAGTTTTAACAATAAATGTATTATCAGGGGTGAAAAGTAAGGAATGTACTTTTAGTAGTTACAATTTTGAGGTAGGCTAAGGTTACTTGAGTATTTTTGCATTTTTGTCTTAGTTACTAGTTACTTTTCAGGTCACACAAAACCCATGATCATGCTATAGATGAAACTATCCAACAGTATGTAAAGAAGTTAAAAAAGGAGCTGCATTTTGACATAACATTAAAATGCTTTTTATAGGCTGGAGTGATTTAATGATATAAAAAACGTAGATAGATGGATGGATACATCATTTGTTTATTCCCAGGGTGAAATTCTCAAAGTAAAGGATCTCAAAACTTTTTGCACTATTATTTTTTTCATATGGAAGTGTTGTTCCCTTTTGGAAGAGAGAAAGTATTGAGCTTTTAAAACATCAGCTATGAGCTGACTCATATAACAGACTCTATATGTTCCTCTAAATTCCAACCTCCCATAAAACAAATGAAAGAACAATGCACTTTATGTCATATATTTTATTAAAAAGTATTCCCCTCATGGTCCCATATGTTTTATGTAATCAAAGGCAGACAAAGAGAGGTGTGGCTTAGGGCTGCACAATATATCAGGTTTTTTTATAATCGTCATCACGATATCAACTGGTGCAATAAACGCACTAGGAGATTTTTTTGTGTTAGTGGAAAGAACATTTCAGCAGAAAACTGCACATTAAAATGTAACTGTCATTCTTTTTTTCTTTTTTTTAGTGGCGCCGTTTATATTTAATTCAATGTTCACTTTTTTCAATAAAAGAAAGTTGGAAATGATTTCATTTTGAATTCAATAAGCAATTTGTTGTATTTTAGCAGAATACTGAAAGCAGCAGACATGTGTACACTCTAATACCTTTTTATTTATCGCAAGTAATATCGTTATCGCAAAATTCAACAACGCTATAGCATATTGCATATTTTCCTCATATCGTGCAGGCCTAGTGTGGATTGCATTTGTAAAAAGTCCTCCGTTTGAATGGCCTGTGTGTATACTTTGATTGCAAATGTTGCTGACATCAGCAAAAGACCTTTGAAAATGTTGTTTTCCCACCAAATCCACTTCACACTGCTGTACATCATGTGTGTCAACTCCCCTCAGTGGCAGACTGCGGTCAAGCCAGCCGACACTCGGATCTCCGTGGTCAAATCAGCCGACACTAAATTTGTAATGCGCTCTTATAACGGTACGCGTGGTAAATGCATTCAAACGGCCCAGCTCGAGTAGCGAAGTTAGGGAGATGATACACATGGGAATACTTCCGGTTTTCAAAATAAGGTGTTAATACAACATACATTTAAAACTAGATTAATGGATTATATTCACCTTAAGTAAAATATATGTAACCTGTGCCTGCCCTTTATACAAAACAAATAAGTAAATTGTGAAAGGAATGTATATTTTGAGTTTTACAAGAATACAACATTTATCAAGGAATAATTCCAGACAATGATTTTTGTCAGGTGACACCTCTGACTGCACCCATATTTAAAATCAAGCAATTAAACTGTATAAATTTGGAAATTTTAGGAAGTAAAAGTCCCATATTTCTAGGGTAAAATGACGTCAAATCTGAAACTTAAGGTGCCATAAAAAGACGTTGGTCCATAGTTCCAGGTAATGACTGACATATTTGAGTAGAGGACATCTATGACTACACCCATACTGAAAATGAAACATGTTTACTGTATAAATTTGGAGATTTTTGGAAGCAAAGTCCCATACTTCTGTTGTAAATGAGTCAAAATATGAAATTGGAGGTGCAATAAAAAGACTTTGGTCCATAGTTCCAGGCAATGACTGATATATTTGATTACAGGGCATCACTTAATACTATCATACAGAAAATGAAACAATTTTACTGTATAAATATGGAGAGTTTTGGAAGCAAAGTCCCATACTTGTGCTATAAAAGGAGTCAAAATATGAAATTTGAGGTGCCATAAAAACACTTTGGTCCATAGTTCCAGGCAATGATTGATATATTTGAGTACAGGGCATCACTTAATACTATCATACTGAAAATCATACAATTTTACTGTATCATTTTGGAGATTTTTGGCAGCAAAGTCCCATACTTGTGCTATAAAAGGAGTCAAAATATGAAATTTGAGGTGCCATAAAAACACTTTGGTCCCTAGTTCCAGGCAATGATTGATATATTTGAGTACAGGGCATCACTTAATACTATCATCCTGAAAATGAAACATGTTTACTGTATAAATTTGGAGATTGTTGGAAGCAAAGTCCCATACTTGTGCTGTAAAAGGAGTCAAAATATGAAATTTGAGGTGCCATAAAAAGACTTTGGTCCATAGTTCCTGGAAATGACTGAGATATTTGAGTAGAGGACATCTATGACTACACCCATACTGAAAATCAAACATTTTTACTGTATAATTTTGGAGATTTTTGGAAGCAAAGTCCCATATTTCTGTTGTAAATGAGTCAAATTGGAGGTGCAATAAAAAGACTTTGGTCCATAGTTCCAAGCAATGACTGATATATTTGAGTACAGGGCATCACTTAATACTATCATACAGAAAATGAAACAATTTTCCTGTATAAATATGGAGATTTTTGCAAGCAAAGTCCCATACTTGTGCTGTAAAACGAGTCAAAATATGAAATTTGAGGTGCCATAAAAAGACTTTGGTCCATAGTTCCAGGCAATGACTGATATATTTGAGTACAGGGCATCACTTAATAATAACAAACTGAAAATCATACAATTTTACTGTATAATTTTGGAGATTTTTGGCAGCAAAGTCCCATACTTCTGCAGTAAAATGAGTCAAAATATGAAATTTGAGGTGCCATAAAAACACTTTGGTCCAAAGTTCCCGGTAATGACTGACATATTTGAGTAGAGGACATCTTTGACTACACCCATACTGAAAATCAAACATTTATACTGTATAATTTTGGAGACTTTTGGCAGCAAAGTCCCATACTTGTGCTATAAAAGGAGTCAAAATATGACATTTGAGGTGCCATAAAAACACTTTGGTCCAAAGTTCCTGGTAATGACTGACATATTTGAGTAGAGGACATCTTTGACTACACCCATACTGAAAATGAAACATTTTTACTGCATAATTTTGGAGATTTTTGGAAGCAAAGTCCCATACTTGTGCTGTAAAACAAGTCAAAATATGAAATTGGAGGTGCCATAAAAAGACTTTGGTCCATAGTTCCAGGCATAGGCGGCGCTAGGCTATTTTTAGGGGTGCTAAAGCACCCCTAAATATCATCTCAGCACCCCTGAAAATAAAGTCCTTATTGTGATAATGTGAGATCGTTTAGTGCTCAAAGTAGTGGCGGTTTTTGGCACGGGCGAACCGGGCAGCCACTTAACTTAAAAAAATATATAAATAATCCTCTGTGCTGCGAAGCGTTTTTCTGTTTTCTATCTGTAGTGGCGAATTGTCCTCAGACTGAACAAAACAAACTAAAAACTCCAAAGTCCAAAAGCCACTGAGGCACCGAAGGAGTGAATCTTACGCAGAGATAAAAACGTTCATTGTCCAGGCAGAGATGGCATTTCTGTGAGGTTTATTAATCCAATTTCTCAGCAACAAACATTTCACACAAAGGAGCAATGGCGTCTCTAGGCTCTGGTAAAAAACCATCAGCCCTCCCCGGTGTCTACCTCCCACATACCTGTTCACCCATATTTGTAGACTACACCTGTGGCTAAGGCTGCTTGGTACTTTCAAAACAAAAGCACTTGATGATACTAAAAATAAGCAAAATAAAATACTAATGATAAAACAAATTTATGTAGCTATATGATTCAAGCAAAAACCGAAATTAAATAAATTAATATTTAACTATTAAACATAAACAATGATTCTGGCAATAACAAAACAATGAATAGCTCCAACACTATCATTTCACTGTGTGGGGAATTGGCAGATCAGCACCCCCAGCAGCTGCAGGCGCCCTGCTTGCTGAGAGAGGTCAGCCCCCCCTACTTTCACAATGAAATGGACTAGTCCGTCCCACAGTGCGCCGCCAAAGATAAACAAACGGTGACAGGAGAAATGGGAAGTACACAGAGACGGAGAAAGACGAGTCTAAACGGTCTAAACCTTTGTGTTATGTCAATGGTCTAAACGCCAAAATGAAAAAAAGTTACCCAAGCAGCTCAAATAAAAGAAAAAAGCGAAAAGACATGTTTTCGGGAGCAGCAGGACCTTCATCAGCTCTACTTTGGTAGCCTACACAATGCATTCTCTGTTGATTAGTTGATTACATTTGCCTTCTGTTTGACAGCACAAAGGAGCGAGGAGAATAGAGAGGGAGAAGGGCAGAGAGAGCAAGATGAACAAGGTGAGAAAATGGCTAGGTAGCCTATAAGACATGTATATGGTAGGACTACTGTGTTTTATTTTCTTTTATTTGAAGATTATTTTCTAGTTGATTACAAAAGGTTTTGTATGTGATTGTCAGTGATAGGACGGAGGGAAGGAGATAGAGGGAGAGAGGAGGATGGGGAGAGAGAGAGAAGGATGGAGAGCGAGTGGACAAAGAGAGGGACCTGGAAGAACCAGGTGAGAAAGTGGACATATATTATACGGGCAAAAACACTTAAAACATTCCATTCACATTATATTTACATATGCATTTCATGGAGGACTAGGCTCTTAAGAAAAAGAGATGTTGTGTTTTCCCCATCTGGTTCAGAGGCATTATTAGATTAGATGAAAAAGTTGAAAATCAACAGCAGAAAAAAACATGAATAATCTTGTCTAAAAATATGTTAAGGCTTATTTTACCATTCAAGATATGTGCAGGGGTGTAGCTCTAAATTCTGGGCCCTGTGAAAGGCATTTTCTATGGGCCCCTCCCTGCAGCCAAAGCTATAAATTCTAGCATATTTTTGGGCCCTCCTCACATGAGGGCCCTGGGCACTCAGTCCCCTTTCCCCCCCCAGTCCAACACCCCTGGGTATGTGTGCTGCAATAATCATGCTTTGTAGTTTCCATCTTTTTTCACAGCAGATGCCTTAAATCTGTTGATAGTTTGTCATAATTGCATATCTCAGTGGAAACTTGTCCACGCAAAGAAGTAGGGGAGAACCGGGACGAATGAAACAGTTTTTAATTAAACGTAATTTACAAAGACATCGTAAAACACTTAAAGCTAATATTTTGTCACTAGCAACCTAAATCTGTCCTCGGTCAAATACAGTTGCATTTTCAGCTCTGACTGAAACCGTTGGGGAGTTATTTAAGCAGTAGTCTGACGCGCGTTTTGATTAATTCGTCCCTCCTGGCCTGGACGAATGAAACAGGCGTGGGGGGGACGAATGAAACATACAGTTTAAGCTATGTACACTTCCCACAACTTCAATATTTAGCAACATATCATGAATAGTACTTTAAATAGGTGTTATTTCAGATAGATTGCTGTAGGGCTATAGCCTACGTCTTGGTGAATGTCTGTTAACAACTCATTGCCGTCATCGTGAAGCGCGTATCCCGCAATTATGGAAATACCATGGCACTATGCCATTTATATAACTAGAATAATACATGTTTCCAATTATGTAGTGTTTCTATAGTACAAAATGTTATTTCGCTCTGTTATGTGGGTAAGGCCACCGCACATCTAAATAAGTAGGCCTACGCTTCATGAACCACAGCCCGTCAGTCTCCATGGGATAACATGGGAAAACCTGATAGCCCCAAATATATTTACATCTTTCTAAAACCACTTTTCCATGTCTCACCTGTATAAAATATTGTATAAACACAGATAGGCTATGTGTGCAATTACTTAGAATACATGGGGTTTACTGCCTGGTTGTGACGAATGAAACCGCTGTTTCAATCGTCCCGACAGCAACAATTGACATTTAAACCTATTTTGCTCCTAAACTAAAAAACTCTGACATTCCACACTGTAGGACATTTTAAAACACTAATTAATCTGTCATATGACCATGCCAACGGTACATGAAACAATAAATACAACCTGTCATTAAAAAAAAATTTATCGTTTCAATCGTCCCGGTTAATTTTTTTTTAATGACAGGTTATGTATTTATTGTTTCATGTACCATTGGCATGGTCATATGACAGATGAATTAGTGTTTTGCTTCCAAAAATCTCCAAAATTATACAGTAAAAATGTTTCATTTTCCGTATGGGTGTAGTCAAAGATGTCCTCTACTCAAATAGGTCAGTCATTTCCAGGAACTATGGACCAAAGTCTTTTTATGGCACCTCAAATTTCATATTTTGACTCCTTTTTATAGCACAAGTATGGGATTTTGCTGCCAAAAATCTCCAAAATTATACAGTAAAATTGTATGATTTTCAGTTTGATAGTTTTAAGTGATGCCTTGTACTCAAATATATCAGTCATTGCCTGGAACTATGGACCAAAGTCTTTTTATGGCACCTCAAATTTCATATTTTGACTCATTTTACTTCAGAAGTATGGGAATTTGCTTCCAAAAATCTCCAAAATTATACAGTAAAAATGTTTGATTTTCAGTATGGGTTTAGTCATAGATGTCCTCTACTCAAATATGTCAGTCATTTCCAGGAACTATGGACCAAAGTCTTTTTATGGCACCTCAAATTTCCTATTTTGACTCATTTTACTGCACAAGTATGGGACTTTGCTGCCAAAAATCTCCAAAATTATACAGTAAAAATGTTTCATTTTCAGTATGGGTGTAGTCAAAGATGTCCTCTACTCAAATATGTCAGTCATTACCTGGAACTATGGACCAATGTCTTTTTATGGCACCTTAAGTTTCAGATTTGACGTCATTTTACCCTAGAAATATGGGACTTTTACTTTCTAAAATTTCCAAATTTATACCGTTTAATTGCTTGATTTTAAATATGGGTGCAGTCAGAGGTGTCACCTGACAAAAATCATTGTCTGGAATTATTCCTTGATAAATGTTGTATTCTTGTAAAACTCAAAATATACATTCCTTTCACAATTTACTTATTTGTTTTGTATAAAGGGCAGGCACAGGTTACATATATTTTACTTAAGGTGAATATAATCCATTAATCTAGTTTTAAATGTATGTTGTATTAACACCTTATTTTGAAAACCGGAAGTATTCCCATGTGTATCATCTCCCTAACTTCGCTACTCGAGCTGGGCCGTTTGAATGCATTTACCACGCGTACCGTTATAAGAGCGCATTACAAATTTAGTGTCGGCTGATTTGACCACGGAGATCCGAGTGTCGGCTGGCTTGACCGCAGTCAGTGGTAGCCACAAGACTTTACCAGATAGAGGAGCCATTCCTGTCAAATGACCAGTTGCCATGAGAGTCATAGAAATGCTGCGATAGCTTTTTTTTTTTTTTTTTTTTTTAATCAGCAGCTAAGAACATCTAGCTTCCCAGCACATAAGACACATGACAACTTCTGATATCAAACTTTACAAAAGAGGATGCCGTGATATGTCTGTGTTTGAATGCTACGGTAGCAGTATTTGGACGCAGTGTAACCCCAGCCCCCACCGCTCACAACACACACATCAAAACCCATGGGTGCGTGACCATACTGTCTATGTGCGTGACAAATGGACCGTTGTCACACATTATTTTTCATTGTTTACTGTGAGCACTATGGACACTTGTACTGTGGCCGGGCCCTTTTTAAAGGACCCTTCCTTTCAATTATCTGTTGTTAGACCCGCATCAGCTCATCCCAGTTATGTTATGTGCACAGTAGTTAGATTGAAAAAGCCATGGCAAGCATCATGGCACACTTTAGTTTTCCCATGACTATATCTTGGTGGCAAAGAGCAACTCTTAGCGGGAAGGAAGCGGGCGTCATTTACCAGCTGCAGAAAACTAAGTCTTAATTTACACTGCTTTAAAAAACAACAGTGCCTATGTGATTTTTTTTAACTGGCTATTTATTATTTTAGCAATGCTATATGACAACTACTTATAGAAAATGACAGGGAAATATTTGTTTTTTTTCAGTACTTTTTTCCACTACAGTGGAGTCATCATGCTAGTATTGTAAATGGGTGTAGAAATTGCAAATACTTTGGCAGGCACTTTATTCTAGGAGTGCATATTGGTAATTTGCTTAGGCCTTTTATACTGTCGAGGATAATGGTAGGAAAGAGCAAGCCGGTGATGTCTGTGCTCTGAGGGAAAGTACCATTACACAGCAGACTTGTCTAAGATGTGTCACAGAGGTCACAGTTTGGTATTCTGTCTAGCAAAAGCTTGCTGCTCATACAGATGTAATGAGACCAAGAATCCAGCTGAAGCAGTAATCTTTCAAAAACCCACAAGGTCTTTTAATAATAGTTAACCATGGTTTGAATGGATCTTAAAAAACTAGGGGCTGCAACTAGGGATGATTTTTATTGTTGATTAATCTGTTGATTAATTAGTTAGGTTGTTCTTTTAAAATGTCACCAGCAATTTAGATGCTTTTTCTCTGTGACTCTGGGGCTGGGGGTCCGGGGTTCAAGTCCGACCTGGGACGGTTTCCTGCATGTCTTCCCCCTCTCTCTCCCCCTTTCATTGCGTTCCTATCATTACAGGCGGAAATGCCCAAAAAAAAAAAAAAAAAAATCCTGTATATGGGCTAGGTGTCAAACTCAAATTTCACAAAGGGCCACACTGGAAAATTAGTTTATTGACATGATTTTATTTAATTGGAAAAAGTAAAATATATTTGACTGTATTATTGCACTTCTCATATAGCCATTTCACTTACAATTTGGTCCACATAACACCCTTAAAAAAAGTCAGCAAAAAAGTTCCCTAGTCATCATAGAATTTAGCAAAACAATGCATTCTGATTTCATTTTCTAAAGCAGGCTACCACACAGCCGTCTTACAACAACCTAAATTTGGCCCACAGACCTAGAGTGTGCTACAGTGACAAAATATATAAAGAATACCATTTTGCTCTTGCGTGGTATATTTGACTTTGCAGTCTTTAATTCAAGCAGCTATGAAGTCTTGCCTAATGCTAACAAAGCATGCTTTTTTTTGTCATTTTGATTCTCTTTGTTGATTTATAGCTTGATTTCTTTTATTTTGATTTTAGGATTATTATTTATTCTTTGCGTATCTGCATTTTATCTAATTTGAACATTTCATTTTTAAGACTCATCACTTTTATGATAAACTATGTATTTGTCTGTTTGTAACTAGGTTCCGGTATTACCAGAACGTCTGCACTTTTAGCTATTCCTCTGTGTGGTGGGACTGGCCAAGGTGGGAGAGAGAGATCGACTGGATGGCACTCAATGGAATCAATCTGCCGCTGGCTTTCACAGGACAAGAAGCCCTGTGGCAAGAGGTAAGAGCAACCTGTTAAGTGTGATTTATGGTTGTGTGGAGGCTCCACGCAGAGCTTTCGCTGTAGCCTACGTAAGTGGCCTGAAGTTTATACTTGTGTGCTGGTGTGTGCGTCGAGTCGGCAGGTGTTTGCGTGGGGGGAGTGTGTGGTAGAGCGAGGGAGAGAGAGACAGTGATGGTGATTATCTTCGGAGTGAGTACCGTCTCTAGAGTCCTAGTGAGAGAACCAAAGTGTCTCCCCTGTTCTTTCTGAACACACTGGGAAATCTGGAGCAGGAGAAGTTAACTATCTCATTGATTTCATGTTGTTGGTGGAGAAGGAGAACCAGGAAATGAGTCGGGGGAGGGGGGGGATGCAATGCTACCAAGCCATGGGCCAAACCACGCCGCAATGTCTTGTTAGATTTTTGGAGAGGTGCACGGCTACGGCATAGGGTCCAGTGTAGGATTGTGTCTTCGTGTACCTACGTACGGAGCCTCGCCTTAGATTTTATGTATAAATCACGCTTCAGGCTGAAAGTGATGATCTTCCTTAAAAAATCGACATTTAACCACTGGGACGCTGGTAAAAGCAGCTCTTAGTATCAGTGTACTGTACCATTATTGGCTCCTCTTAAGCCTTATTTCTGGAACAGATGTAACCGCAAACATTATTCTCAGAGCAACAAGTGAAATAATATCAAATGCAGGTATTTCTTTACCATTATAAGGCTTAGGTGCAGCACCGACGACGTTTTGGGCACCCCCTAAGCTGAATGAATGTAAAATCAATGTGAGCATCAAAACTTTTTTTAATCCGATCCAATGGTTGTAGTGGGTCCCCAAGTCTTTAAGCTTTTCTATTTTCTGCCCCAGCTTTTTTAGACATTTTAGACAGATATGGTAACAATTAATGGTCCAAAATGATGAATGAGCAATTGCATTTTTTTGGTTTCATTGAAAAACTAAATTTTCTTCAGGTAGGACCCCTAAACCCTCCGCAAAATACGTTCAACTAAAGGCCCAGACCCACCGACCAGACGGCTGCCCCTCGGCAGAAAAGGCATTCGGGCTGATCAGTCTCCCTGAGTTGGTCCAAAAAGTTCCTCAGAACACACCAAAGAGACGAGATATGTAATACGTCGCTTATCTGTATTGTCGCCCAAAAACTAAAAAATGGCAGCTGATTGGACGAACGCATCACGTTCTGTCATGGCGGCTCGTTCAGAATCCGATCTCATATTGGACTAAAATAGTTCACTGAAACGTGTTTCTGAAAACATTTGATGAGAGAAATAGGCTGTGCAGCTGCTGAATCGGTCTTCATTTCAGATCAACAAAGGTCAGTTTAAAAGATTTTCGTCAGATTTTGAGATACTCTAGTGATGCTCATCCCGCTCCCCGTTTCCTGGTTAGCTCTCCACCAATCAGATGGGTCAGACTGCCAGCAGTCCCTGTCCTGACGATTATACAAGTCAAATCAGCCAAAATGAAGGCCGACGGCCCCTCGGACGGACGACGGCACAGAACACACCGAACAGACTCGAGTCACTGACCTCGCCGGGCCGATTATCAGCTCAGTGGGTCTCGGGCTTAAGTCTTCCACAAACCTAGGGAAAACACTGGAAGGGGAAGAGGGATTCTGAGAGAAAGGAGATTCAAGAAGACGAGCAGGAATAATCTCTAAGAAGCAGATCCATGATCCATACCTTGATTGATATGTGCAGCACCATGTGAACATCACATTTACTTGTTGTGTACCTGTTTCTAGGTCTACCGAGCTCTTGGGTTAAATCAGTCGGAGATTGAAGAGTTCTTCTCTGGCCCGGCGTTTCTCGCCTGGAACCGAATGGGAAACGTTTTCAAGTTTGGTGGGCCTCTGCCACAGTCCTGGCATGTGAACCAGCTCTACCTCCAAGTACTGACACCTCCATGCTTGGCAACACAGTTGGAAGCCACTATGTGTAGAATCATGACACGTTTGACTTTGGCACCACCGAGTGGTAGCATCAAACACTGAGACTGAAAACCAACGGGCTGAAAGCAGCAGCTTTCACCTGGCCTGTCTTATTATTCAATAAACAAAAACTTTGGCCATCAGAAAAATTTAAAGATTTATTTCATCACATCATATTTTACACATATAGTGGCTTCAGTTTAGGTTTTAGAGGTCATTCCCATTGTTTATGAAAACATCGTACTCCCAAAAGTAATAGTTGAGATCTGGAAGAAACAGTGACAACGAGCCCCCAGGTCGGCCAATTTATTGAAACCACTTTATTTGGAGGTCAAATTAAAAGTTGATACATCTGAAATGTTGCTAATAATCCCTCGTTGCACACAGCTACACTAAGTACAGTAGCTCTATATTGAAGCAGGAAGTCGGTGCAAACTGTGATGGCTGTTTGCAGACCGTTGAGCTCATAGTTTTACTGTTTCCTTTGTTTTTTTATTCCAAGTATCTGACTGATCTGGGGGTTTGTTTTCAAGCAGTGTCCAAAATAAGGCTGTTATTTTAAGATATAAAATAGTTAGATAATGTTGCTTTGAAGACCTTTTTTAAAAGCTATCCATTTTTGTGGATAAAATTGTCTAATATATAATTGTCTATATTTAAAATGTTGGCTGATGAATATCCGCTTACCAGCTGCCCTGGAACGCATCCTCTCACGTGACATTTGCTCTTTTTTTGCAGTTTAAAATCTTAGAGCGAATGAGATCCTTTGGCATGACTCCTGTGCTGCCAGCCTTCTCCGGGAACATTCCCAAGGGAATCCTCAGGTGACTCATGCTAGATCTAAATCTGACACACCTTATCTCTAAGCTAAAAGTACTGACGGTCCTGGTTCTAAGGTTTATAAGGATGATGAATTGATATCTTATATGAATGAAGTTTCACCAAGAGAATGTGACTCCTGAAATTAGCATAATGTATTCTGCTTGCACCTAGAGAAGATTTCCACTTCTTCCCTCACAAAGGATCTTTGACTGAGTACTTAACTTAAACCAGACAACAGAGAAATGCAATGTCGTCCAATTATCAACTTACTCACTGAATTAATGTTAAAGGTCCCATGGCATGAAAATGTCCCTTTATGAGTTTTTTTTTAACATTGATATGCGTTCCCCCAGCCTGCCTATGGTCCCCCAGTGGCTAGAAATGGTGATAGGGGTAAACCGAGCCCTGGGTATCCTGCTCTGCCTTTGAGAAAATGAAAGCTCAGATGGACCAATCAGAAATCTTCTCCTTATGAGGTCATAAGGAGCAAGGTTACCTTCCCTTTCTCTGCTTTGCCCGCCCAGAGAATTTGGCCCACCCATGAGAGAGAGACATCATGGCTTTCAAACGAGCAAAGTGGCAGTTGGTCAAGGCCACATTGTCGATTGAGGTCAAGTGCATCATATTTTATAAACTTATCACGTTATGTATGTAATTAAACGATGGATTGGAACGTTTGTAAGTACACCAGGAGTTTATGTAGTTTATTACAATAATAGTACCTTTTTAAATTGATAAAATATGCTGATGACATGGCATTAGTTGGCCTCTTACAAAAAACTGATCCCCTTGGTGAGGCCTCTTATTGAGCACACATAAAGCATGGTGCAATGATAGCGAGCTAGAGATCAATGTGGCAAAGACAAACGAGTTACTCTTTTGCAAAAAAACAGATGTAAAAATAGAGCCAGTTTTATTAAATGGCCTAGTAGTTGAAACTGTGGGAACTTTTAAGTACCTAGGTACGGTTCTTGACAACTATCTGAGTTTTTCAGATAACGCAGACTATATTTTAAGTCTCCTTAAAAGACTGAGCTGTCTGGGTGTCAGTGCTCAGATTACTGAGCTAGTATACATCACACACATTGAAATTGTTTTAACTTTTCATCTCTCTGCTTGGTTTGGCCATTTAAGCTGCAAACGCAAGAACAAGCTAAATAGAATTGTGTCAATGGCTAGCAAAATAGTGGGCAAACCCCTAAAACATCTGACCCAAATAATACACTGATAGAATGAGGAAGAAAGCTAGGAAAATCAATGCACATAGTACACACCATCTTTCGAGACAGTTTGAGCTCCTGAAGTCTGGGAGGTGCTTCAGAGTACCTCTGGCAAAAAGTGTATTTAAAAAATCCTTTATTCCAAATGCCTATTTAAGCAGATTTGTTTTGTTTTTATCTTGATATCTTTTTTATACTCAACTTACTATGTCTGATATGTTGTCTGTATGTTTATTTCTTGTATGTCTGGTGAGCCAAAGGAAAATTTCCACCCTGGTGGACAATAAAGATTTATTCTATTCTTCTGTTCTATTCTATGTAAATTAGAGATGGCCCGATACCACTTTTTTGCTTCCCGATACCGATTCCGATACCTGAACTTGCGTATCGGCCGATACCAGAGTGTCATATATTTTATTATGTTTTAACAGCTGTATACTACTATCCCTGTATGGATGGGATATGATTTCTATCTTTGTTGTCGGTCTGGTTCAGGTTAAACTCTTTGTGAAACATGAACAAACACAAACAATGAACGCCACAGAACTTTCTTTTATTCTTCTTCTCCAGTTTGATAGTCAGTTATAACGGAAAAAGAACATAAATAAACTACTTTTAATGTAGATTTTCTTTAGGGCTTTATTACGTGGTATCGGATCGGTGCATAATCTCCAGTACTTCCCGATACCAGCGTTTTAGGCGGTATCGGAGCAGATACCGATACGGTATCGGAACATCTCTAATGTAAATAACACTTGCCTGCTCTCTTCTGCTCTCTGTTGCTGCTGCCGCTGCTACCTGCAGTTAGACGAGTGCTTAGGGCCGTCTACAAATTACTACACCGAAAAGAGATACAACAAAAATATTTATTAATTTAATGATTAAATAAGGTAATGTCTACAAATGTACCTCAATTATAACTTGTCTCCTGCTAGTTATACAACAGCACTTACTTTAAAAAAATAAGTTAAATTAATAAATATTTTTCTTGTATATCTTTTCGGTGTAGTAATTTGTAGACGGCCCCTAAGCACTCGTCTAACTGCAGGTAGCAGCAGCATCAGCAGAGAGCAGAAGCCAGCAGGCAAGTGTTCATAAACTTCTGGTGTACTTACAAACTTTCCAATCCATCGTTTTAGGAGTACATAACCTATATGTACTAGTGTAGAAGTTTGGTATCATTTTGGGCATTATTACTGGGGTCATTTACGAGATACAAACGTGGGTCCATTAGCCCCAGCGCTAAGCTATTCAGCTGCTACGCTAACTCTCCCAATGTTCGACCGAGGTGAAAAAAGCTTCTGGGGGGGTGTTTGGCTTGATGTCATGGTGCAAAGGACCCTAGGGTGAAATTACTCCGAACCATCACTTTAAATAAATGTACTGTCCTTCGTCCGTCTTCACTCAGGTAGTTCCATAGGTTTTCATCGGTTTAAAAAAGCATTTAATTTTAATGTAATAATGTATAGAATATTACAATAATATCAGTGTCCAGCAATTATCTTATTCTTTTTGTGCTTGGGATTTTTCTTTGCCGCCAAAACTTTCTCTATGCAGGAAAAACTCTGGCTAAGTACAGTAAAGTGAATATTTCAGTCAAACCCATTTGGAATTCACACGTGTTTTCATTTATTTTTTTAAATTGTATTTCAGGTTGTATCCGGAAGCCAATGTAACCAGATTGGGGCCTTGGGCTCACTTCAACTGCAGCTTCTCATGCTCCTATATCTTAGACCCTCGTGACCCACTTTTCCTCCAGATCGGTTCCCTCTATCTGTCCCAGGTGGTGAAGCAGTTTGGTACAGATCACATCTACAACACTGACACCTTCAATGAGATGACTCCCCCCTCCTCTGACCCCAGCTACCTGTCTGCAGTCAGTCGTTCTGTCTTTGCCTCAATGACCGCAGGTGAGTGTCTGGGTGACTAATATCCTGTCCACATTGCGAGTTTTAAATCTGTGCCTGTCAGAATGCTGATATTATGGGTAAAAATAACAATAATTTCCCTTTTGTTATTGTTGTTATTGTGTAATTGTCCTACACAGACAGCCCCCGTCGAAGCACGGAGAACTGTCCCTTTCTTGTCCCTTATCCAAATCAATTTTTTTTCTTTCTCCCCAGTTGATCCTCAGGCAATTTGGCTGATGCAAGGCTGGCTGTTCTTCAGTGACGCAGCGTTCTGGAAGCCAGCCCAGATTCAGGCCCTACTACACGGAGTGCCCCTCGGAAGGATGATCGTGCTGGACCTGTTTGCAGAGACCGAGCCAATTTTCTCCTACACAGAGTCTTTCTATGGACAGCCCTTCATCTGGTGCATGCTGCAGAACTTTGGGGGCAACAGTGGATTCTTTGGCACTGTGGAGAGCATCAATTCAGGGCCCTTCAAAGCCTTACATTTCCCAAACTCCACCCTGGTGGGCATCGGCATGACACCTGAGGGCATTGAGCAGAATCCTGTGACGTACGAGTTGATGAGCGAGCTGGCTTGGCGCAAGGAGCCGGTCAACTTGTCAAAGTGGGCGTCGCTATATGCAGTACGCCGCTACGGCAGCACACAAGAGAACCTGACCGCTGCATGGAGGCTCCTGTTCGCCAGCGTCTACAACTGCACAGTGCCACATTACCGAAACCACAACCATAGCCCACTGGTGCGCCGGCCTTCCTTTCGCATGAATACTGACCTTTGGTATGACCCGGCTGATTTGTACAAAGCCTGGAAACTGATTATTGAGGCAGCTCCATCTCTCATGTCCAAGGAGACTTTCCGGTACGATCTTGTGGATGTGACTCGGCAGGTCCTACAAGTCCTGACAACTATCTTTTACCAGGATATCGCAGATGCCTTCCAGCACCAAAAGCTGCCGGAGCTGCTGACCGCCGGTGGGGTGCTGGTCTATGATCTCTTGCCTGAACTCAATCGTTTGCTCAGTAGTGACCGCAACTTCCTGTTGGGGACGTGGCTGGAGCGGGCCCGGTCTTTAGCCCTAGATGAGAAGGAGGCACAGCTCTACGACATGAACGCCAGAAACCAGCTCACTCTATGGGGTCCCAGTGGTGAGATCCTGGACTACGCCAGCAAAGAGTGGGGAGGCCTTATGGAGGACTACTATGCCCAGCGATGGGGCCTTTTTGTTCATACTCTGGTAGAGTGCCTGGACAGCGGTCAACCATTCAAGCAGGACGCCTTCAACCAGGCAGTTTTCCAGGTAGAAAAAGGGTTCATTTACAACGGCCGAAGGTACCCAACCAAGCCTCAGGGAGACGCGTACGAGATCGCCCACAGAATCTTCCTCAAGTACTACCCACAGGCCTTGAAGAGACTAGAGTGAGCAGAGACTACATTTTGAAAAAAACTTGTCTCAAGTCGCAGCAAGAAGAATGTCTTCCTCCACCTCTGATTTCCATGGCTATCCCAAAACATCGTAGAAAATCTAACCAACTCAATCTACAGGACCAATCTGTTTGCACATGTAGTCAAATCAGTGCTGGATAGTTGTGCATGTGGCAGGGGGAAAAGAGTTTTCACACATCACTTGAGTTTTCATGAGATGTTTTGGATTCCACTGCTCTTAAAGAACTAGTTCAACATTTTTGGAAATACACATATTTACTTTCCCAGAGTAAAATGAAAAGATGGATTTATATCCCATGCCTGTGTGTTAGGTATGGAGCTGGAATCAGGATGTGGTTAGCCTAGCTTAGCATAAAGACTGGAAGCAGGGGGAAATGGAATAGCCTGGCTCTGTCCAAAGTACAAAACAAGACTAAAGTGGTGTTATTTACACAGTGTATATTGTTTGATTACGTGTTGGAACTATTTCTTAACGAACAACCGTGTATCCATCCGCCCCACGCCGCTGTGCTGCATCTCTTACTATAGCTGGGGTTCAGTGGACTCAGGTTCTGGTCTCTGTGCAGACACCACGGTGCTGTCCAGTTATCTGGCTGTTTTTAAATCAGTAACTGACTCGATCTTGAAAACAACTTAGGATGACGACCAAGGACACGGTGACAACTCACTGCTTCTCCAGGTTTATTTAATTTTCATAAATAAATTTATATACAAGGAGTTTGTAGGTAGGTAATTAGGTTGAAAACCTTTTTAAATGGAAACAAAGAGAAAACACACACAGTTAGCTCATTGCTGAAAAGTAATAATGTCATTAGCATCTAAATAAACAATCAGAAGCAAACTTAGTCTTTGAATAATTTACAAAGTAATTAAACACCTCAATATAAATCAATATTTTACCGCACCATATTGAACCTGAGCACACAAACAAGTTTCAACAAAATGAATCCGGTTAAGCAACCACATTGCTACAAACGTCTTAAGACAGCTACAACTTCATAAGACATGAAAAACAAAGCGTACGGCTCAGAAACGAAATGTGCTTTTTACTTTCTCTCTTAAATTAATCCTTTGGTTTCAGAATCCCCAGAATATAAACAAAAATGCTCACTTACCAATACTCTGAAGTCTCCTGCACACTGATGCACCCTTGCATTTGTCTACTCCTCTCTCTCGCTGCACGGCTGTCGGCACTAACCGCGCTCATGAAGCCAGCGTCTTTTGTCACCATTAAACATTAAAATACTTTTTTCCGTTCATGTACAGGTAAACAAAGTGTTAATTAAAAAGCTTTAGAGGTGTTGGCAGGGTAGATGTATTTTGTAATACTTTGGACAGTCAGACTAGCTGTTCCCTCTGCTTCCGGTCTTTATGCTAAGCTAGGCTAACCACGTCCTGACTCTACTCTCACGGGATTAGTACCATCTGGGGACCCCCACACACACCTGAGTTTTGTGTGGCGCATTCGCACGGGATTAGCGAGGCCTGCTTTTACTTTATTTTCCTGACCTGTACCCAGAGGGTTGGGGGTCGGGGTTCCATATCTTTTTTGGCCAGGCCCGGTAGGGGTTACCAGAGGTGCATACCTTATCAGGATTAAGATCACTGACAACCTCCGTAATTATTACAAATGACTAGAGGTCACCAGGTAATACTGGTCCTGTGTGAATAGGGCTTTATTCTGTGGTTAATACACAGACATGAGATTGATATCCAGCGGAACACCTCCCTCGCATAAAGGAAGCACAAAACAACATGTTTGACTAGTCCTTTAAATCCGAGGCACTACACTGTAACTGCTGGTGGACGTTGAAATGTTTGACTTGCAGGAAACCTTTAGCAATTAATGAGATGGCATTTTCAGACACTGACACTATTCATGCCGATCAGTTTGAAGTCAATCTGAATATTGTGCCTTATTCTGAGCTAATTGAGTGTCAGGCTGTGTGCTTCATAGCCATTGCACTAATTAGCATCAGGACAAGTGGTCTTGCATAGTTACAAAACAATGTGGATGACTCTGATCTTGCATAACAATTTTCTACTTAATTTACAATTTCATGCTTATATGGTGCGTGTGAGTGGACCGTTAACCAGTGAGTTTCTGTACAGGTTTATTAACAGAGGGATTTCTTGAATGCTGAGTAATTGCTATTACAAATTGGCTCATGGTGCACCGTAGCAGATCACTTCATGTCTTCTTCCAAGTATTTTTCCTTTTTACAGAATATATTTTTATTTTTATATGAAAATTATAGGTGTTAAACTAAGACATTTCACATGTACAACAATCACTTTCTGGAAACAAATTGTCTATTTTTATGAGTCACATTTAGTTTTGAGATTTTTCTTTTTGATAAATTGTACTTTTAGTTAAGGATAATCAAAATATGTTGAGAGAATAATGATTATTTTTTTTAGTATTTAGCAGTATTTTAGCAATCATTACATTAACACAGCTTACATTCATAATGTGCCAAGAAACACAACATTGTACAATATTAGTTTCTTTATTGTATAAATGCTATTTTTGTATTGTGATGAATTAAGCTGTTGTGATTCTTCAACTCAGGCATGTCATAAGTCTTAAGGCTATGTGACTAATAATACAATGATTTCATGCTCCACCTCGGTGTTGTATGTGTGCTCAGTGATTATATTAACTCCACACGTTAACCTGACTGTCATTTATATATCCATCTGTCCACTGGACTGCAGTGGAGGATAGGGCTGAAGACTATCCCAGCATGCTTTGGGTGAGTGGTCTGTCACAGAGCTGACACTCAGACAGACAACCATTCAGACTCCTAGTTTAGAGATTCCCTGCATGTGTTTGGACTGTAGAAGGAAACTGAAGCACCTGGAAGAACTATTAGTAGTTTATTAGCAAAATGTATTTAAAGTACTAAAAAAATGGCCTCTGTGACAAATATATTAATATATATTGTTAAATTGCTCATTCTGATGCATCAATGCAGATTTTACTGTTGTAGCTGCTCGAGGTAGAGCCAGTTTAAACTACGCTATATACAGTAAGCTAGTTTAGTCTAAACAGTTCCCAAAATGGGGTCAGGCCCCTCCAAAGGGTCACCTGATAAATCTGAAGTCTGTGAGATGATAAATGGAAGAGGGAAAAAAAAGTTCTACAGATGTTGGTTTTAATTTTTCATACTTTTCTCTAATCTTTGTTTTTTTTCTGTGAAATATTTGATCCATACAGAGTTAATGAAATCAAACTGAGAGAAGTTCAGAGGGGAAATGTCTCTTCCCCCCCACCCCCAGAAACAGGTTTAGTTCCATGTGTTGGACATCTTTCTGTCAGCAGATGAGTGACAGAATATAATCTACAAAAAATGTAGACCGGGATATAGTTAACGAGAGGACAGGGAACACAAAGTGATGACAGGTCAGCCAGGTAGAATACTGATGCTAGAATATTTAAGGTAAATTTATTCAATATAGCAAGATACAAAAACTAATATGCGTAGAATCATATTTAGTAAGTGTCTTTGTAGACGTTTACATTTTGTCTGAAATAAAGCCATATAGTTTTCTTTCATATTGTGGTTTATGTATGACCATTAAAGGTGCAGTAGCAATGCTGATGCTGATGGTTGATATTTGAACTCATCTGCCAAACAAATACAACCTCCCCCCCCCTTCAGAATCTCCACCCCCCAGATTCAGGGACAGATAACTACTGGCTGGCCAGCTGGCAAATTCACATGCTGCCGCCACCCCACCATCAACTGTCCCTGCCTGTTGCTGATTTGCTGGAATAGTGTTTTGTGGCTTGTGCGCTCCTTTCTGTTTGTTGTGTGGATTAACACCGGTGGGGGGGGGGGGGGTTTCAGCACACAGAGCTGAATTTAACAAAAAGGGTTTTGGATTGGGGGTGCCCATACCTATAGGTATCCTTCTTGACGCAGTGATGCATTTCCTTAACTTATTATTGAAATATAACAAATAAGTACAAAAGGTGATGTTTATTAAAGGTTAAGGTAAATGTTAAGTTGTGAAAAGAATCCACGTACAGGCCAACATCCAACATAGTTCCCCTCATCTGGCACCTATTAGGGTTGGAAGCCAGAGGAGCAGTTTGTCCCGTTGGACTGAAGCAGTGATATCAGGGACTCCCCACAAAGAGACTGATGAGTCACAGTGGTCAGAAATGGGACATAGAAAGCTCTCAAAGAATGCACACAGTCGTTGGAGATGACTTTTTAAACAAAGCACAAAAGGACTCCAGAAATGAGGCAGGTCATCAAACAGTTTGATTCATATTTTTATTGTTGAAAAAATAATGAGTATCAGGTTTGTAGTTGTAGAGGGACTTAAACTGTTGAGTTCCTCTTCTTATGTACACTGATATTTCCTGTTCTGCTTTAGGCTCATTTGTTAGACATGTTAAATCCAGTATAGCCTTTCAAAATACAAACACTGGCTAAAATCCACAATGAGGTAAGAGCTCACTTTACATTACAGGGCCCAACAGGGCAGATCCGGTTCAGTTCCTCTAGAAACGCCATGTGTTGGACATCTTTCTGTCAGCAAATGATGCACACCAATCCAACACTGGTAGAGAAGCTGAACTGGACCTGGCACACTTTCAGTCCTTAAACAGCTTTTGTTTTAATGATGGCAACCCAACAACACCATGCCACAAGCATTCACACACTGCTCAGCGTTTCCTGCCTTTCACAGTCTGCCATCCCATCAACACCTGGAAGTTTCCATCAGACATCACATGAAGACACTAAGTGGATCAAAAGTCGTCATCCAGGAGAAAAGTGTTGGACCATATCACAGCCAATCGGAACCCATTTTTTTATGTGTACTTTTGCGTTTTCAGTCAAATGTGTGCATGAAATGCTTTTCTTTCCCCAAGGCTACATTTGTGTCAAACAGGTTAGATGGTATATATATATATATATATATATTCCAGTGCAATAAATTTCTTCTGATTTTATTTTGTAATAACGAGTAACGAGTAGGGTTGGGTATCGTTTTTTTTTTATTTTTTACGATTCTGATGCCGAACCAGTATGACCTCAAAGATGTAATATGTTTACTAGCGATCACGTTCAGTGAATGGTTAATATGCTTTTACATCCGTTTTGGTGAGCCCAGAGGGAAAATATGGCATTTTAAAAGTAGCCTCCATTTACGGTAGCTAGCAAACTGTACACTACAGAGAGAGTAGCTAACTAACAGTAGACTACAGAGAGAGTAGCTAGCTAACGGTAGACTACAGAGAGAGTAGCTAGCTAATGGTACACTACAGAGAGAGTAGCTAGCTAACGGTAGACTACAGAGAGAGTAGCTAGCTAACGGTAGACTACAGAGAGAGTAGCTAACTAACAGTAGACTACAGAGAGAGTAGCTAGCTAACGGTAGACTACAGAGAGGGTAGCTAACTAACAGACTACAGAGAGAGTTGCTAGCTAACGGTAGACTACAGAGAGAGTAGCTAGCTAACGGTAGACTACTGAGAGAGTAGCTAGCTAACGGTAGACTACAGAGAGATTAGCTAACTAACAGTAGACTACAGAGAGAGGGGGATATTTTTATGTCCGTTTCGGAGTGACAGAGGGAAAATATTTCAGTCCACACATTAAGTGGAACCAAAATGAGGAACCGAAATTTGCGTTCCAATCCGGTCCGATTCCTACCGGTTGCGTAGGAACCGGTTCCATAGTAGAACTGGGTTTTGGTACCCAACCCTAGTCACGAGGATGTTCATGGGAAATGTAGTGGAGTAAAAGTAAAAGTTTCAGATACGTGAATATTCTATGTAAGTAAAGTAGCGAAGTATTTGTACTTTGTTACATTACAACACTGAGTCTAGTGAAATATAGGATTCATAGCTTATTTGAATCGTTGAGATGGTTCTTCCCGTGTGACATAAACGCAGCAGTCAACAGCCAGCTGACGCAGCTCAAACAAGCAAAGTCTAATGGTTGATTGGCCTAGAAAACTCTTGTCTTCCATTCCTTCCCCTTCACTTTGTTTTTCTTCCTGGACCCCATTAAGGAAGCATAATGCTGGTTTTGCATGTTTTACTCCATTTACTTTTTTACATTTTAGATTGT
This sequence comes from Perca flavescens, assembly GCF_004354835.1. Taxonomy (NCBI): domain Eukaryota; kingdom Metazoa; phylum Chordata; class Actinopteri; order Perciformes; family Percidae; genus Perca; species Perca flavescens. Next base: position 29,747,985 of record NC_041351.1, read on the forward strand.
TTTTTTAGTACTGCTGTCCATTGTTCAAAGCATCCCATCAGGTGTTAGACTGACCCGCCTCGAGCAGCTGCTCGCTTCATGTCGTGCCAGTGTGCTATCAACGTTCACTAGCAGTCACTTTAAATTTGCTGCACCTAAAAAAGTTAACTGACAAAATATTTACCGAAAGTATCTGCAGCAAGTCAAGTAATGATTTTTTTAAATTTACTGAAATGAAGTACAGATATCAATCTAAAACAAATGAAAAAGTTATGGGACAGTCAATTCTTGCGCCTGTTGTGTTGCAGCGATGGAGCACAGTAAGCGGCACTCTAAAGTCTGCCTTTCTTTTACCTTGAAAAAGCCTGGTACAACTGTAAATCACCATTATATGAAAATATAATGTTCCTCTTATTTGTTAATTAAGCATGTGACACGTTTCAACTCCACCCCTCAAAGAATCGGAATCGAGAATCGATAAGAACCGGAGTCGAAAGGAAAAATCGGAATTGTTCAAATCCAAACGATGCCCAACCCTACTGTTAGAGATTTTGTTCACACGCGATAAACATTTGTAAAACAGATGCCATCAATTGGCTATTCCATTTGTCTGCAGTGCATGATAGACAAATAAAAGCGAAAGAAGAAAAAAACTGTTGTGCCCAGTACCCAACGACCAGGAGTAAAAGACCTTGAACTAACTTCAGTTCAACTGTAAACACAGGAGCAGAGCGGAGAGGGCAGCGTGCAGCCAGCCCTGACACAGCTCCACTCAGACACATTCTACATCCTAATCATCGGTGGTGAAAAGTCAGAACTCATCTGGACTGATACTGCATACTCATGTTGTATATCTGTATGTATGTATGTAGTCTGACTGGTCAGTGTGTTCCATTCTGAGATGACAGATATGATAGTATGTTCAGTAAATATTCTACATGTATACTGTAGATGTATGTCTAGATTAGGGATAGACTGATTATCGGCTTGTTTTCTTTTAGCAGTTTGCAGATTATCTGTATCTGTGTTTTATTTGCCTGAAGACAGATAATGTTAATAAATTAACAAGTCAACAAGCCACAACTTTGGCTCGGTGTCTGTCCCTCTGCTTCGGTTTGACTCACCACTGAGTATGACTTAATGTCCCCCCCCTTACACTATCTGACTTTATTGGACTTTTTAGGCCTTTTTTTTTTAGGACAGCTGAAGACATGAAAGGGGAGAGAGAGGGGGAATGACAGGTCGGAGTCAAACCCTCAGCCGCTGAATCGAGGAGGAAGTCTCTTTATATGCGCGCCTACTCTACCAGGTGAGCTAACCAGGCGCCCACTATCTGACTATCTGTTACTGGGTATTATGTTGAAATTTTCTAATTTATTATAATTGCTTAAAGCATTTAAACACAGTTTTGTGTTGGAGTTTATAACATTTCAAAATCTTAATTTTGACTTAAAGATGATAATTTTCACTGTAAATGCATATTGGTTCCAAATATCGTTTATTGGTTTCATTAACTACTAATAATCGGTATCGGCCTTGAAAAACCAGTATCGGTCGATCCCTAATATGTATAGATGTTAATAAGGGCCTAAATTACCATATTAGTATTTATGCATTTTTTTAACCAATTGAATGCAAATTGCATATACTTTGTATTATTATGTTGTCCTCTTCTACCTTCCAGACAGCCATTGGTATCTGTTAACATTGCTGTGGTATGAAAATCAACTGCAGACTTGAAACAATATTTTAGATGGATTATGTATCACAGTGAGCCTGGACTGTGCCACTGAGACTATATAGACCTTTGCAGTGTTTAATCATAATCAGTAATTCATTAATGTACCCTTTCCAAAAACTATACATTGCCAATTTATAATTCAATGTCCTTATTCTGTCTTCAAATTATGAATGTAAAATGGAATTACAAAATAACATTTTAAAAAAGTTGGATTTTTTTTTTCTGTTTTTCTGCTTACCATATTCTACAATGCATTTTTTTCCTGCTGTAACATTGGCAGTTTTCATTTCATCACTGTATTGTAAAGATGTATAAAAATGAAATGAGCCACTAAAGCAAACTAAGCAGGAGCTCTGATTGGTCAGATTCCTGCCAACACATAACAATGGGCCAATCAGAGCTCTTTCTGCTGCTCAGTAAGTTTAATTTCAATTGTCGAAAAGAAATAATTGAAAACTATCAATGAATGAATATGATAGGCAGACAAATAAATAAATGCCTTAACACACGTAAAACGTAAAAGCCCTTTAAAGTAAATGTTGCAATTCCATTTTAAAATCCAACAAATATTACATTTAAAGACAGAATAAGGTCAACTAATTCAGAATCATTTAAATGTATCGGTCTGTAATACATTTGTAATTGAGAATTTGACCAACTGATAGAACTATAATTCTTACATACACTGTAAAAGCCTTTAATTATACAGATGGCATACTCCACGCTCCACAGTAACATTATTTTTGGTTAGGTTACTGTCGTGTGGTAATTCAGTGATCCAGACTTTTTCCAAATCAGTCTGCATTTAAAAACAACTGTAATACAGTAAAAGGCAGATAGAATGGAAAAACATATTTAGCAATATAACACACTATGTTCTGCTTCAGCTGTAATGTAAAGAAGGAATTCTCTGTAAGAAAAACCCTTCTGTGGTCCTTTAGAAGGAAAACTAAATGCTCGTGCTTGCCATCTTCTAAATATTCAGTATAATATGAGGAACATAGTGGATGTGCTGTTGGGATATCTGCCCACCCACACTGGAACACAATGTCTCAGTAACATGGGCTGATTTACTGAGGTTTACACTGATATAAATGGAGTTAAAGTCAAAGGTTGCATCACTAGGAGTCAGTCATTAAACCAATTCCATGAACAATGCCCTGTACACAAATGCATGGTATGGTTGTTGTTAGTTAGCAGTGACACAACAGGCTAGAAACACAGAGGAGATTCACAAAGCTGCCCAAATGATCAATAATCAATATTCCAAACACAGAGACGAGGAGGAGACATTAACAGAAAATAAGGCAGTGATAAAACATCTCAAACTCCTGTAAACAACCTTTAAAAGACTCCTTCACATTGATTACTTCAAACAAATGAACAATTTTATGAAAAAGAAATGTCAGAGAAAATATTATAATCTAGTAGTTAGCAGTCTGTTTTGGTTTAGATTAAAAATAATAATACAATTTAATCAAGTTAATTTACAAAAGATCATGACTTTCATATTGTTCATTATATTCATATATTACAAGCTACATAAACAGAAGAGACCTGTGCATATTATTAGTTCAAATCAAAGTGGGGTTGTGCCGTACTGGAGCAGGGACAGCTCCAAGGTTAGTGTAGAGAGCAGACAGCGCAGTCACACACACACACACACAGACAACAACTGCTGAGCACTGAAGGATGATAAAGTGAAAACAATTTTACAGCAAATGATCTTAAAAACACACTGTTGATTCTCTTCAGGTAAATAATGAAATCAATAAAAAGTCTTGCCCTAGGGTGGAAAGACAGAGCCTGTGTGACACAACAGTTTATTTGCTGTCATCACATTGGAAAGTAGGGTTGGATTAATGTACAGGACAGACTGCAGATCAGACTGAGGTGAGGATCTAAAGTTATTGAACATCTTTAGTGGTGTCTAACACTTGCTATAAAAGATGCAGTCTAACTTTCAGCTATTATGTTTTAGAGCTGCATATTACCAAATATACTGTATATGGACTCTTAAAGCTGTAGTGTGTAGTTTCTGTCTCCCCCATGAGGAATTCTAAGGAATGACAACAAAACTGTCGGCACGTCCACATGATACAAGCCTTCCGTGACCATGCACCGCTGCCCCCCCCCTCCTCCACACAGTTGCTAGTAGCCAAAGAGGACACGGAGGATTAAAAACCATGATGGACTCTTCAGAAGAGGTCATTATCTTCACTCCAGTTTCTGCGAGGGAAAGTCACCGGACGCCACGATCTTCTGAACATAGTTAGACTGAGAACTCCAGAGAGAGTTGGGTGGAGCTGATAGTCTTAATTAGCTTTGTAGCAACTCATTTGGCAATGGCTTGAATGTAACGGACGTTCATTAATATCAAAAAGTTACACACTACAGCTTTAAAGGGGGCTGTACTCGAAATAGTGGAGAAAATAAACAGTGGGCTGTGAATTCAATCTCACATTTTGTGAACCAACGGTTTTTCCCGCCCACAAGCACGCGTGGCCGGACTGGCTATAAAATCAAAAATCAGAGAAAGTCGGATTAAAACACACACAGAGGGAGTGTGGATTCATTCTCTGCTCAGAACGCCTTTACTCCACTATATCTTTACATAGCAAACATTTGTTTACTGCTTCCTATTCTATGTTCTGAATGTCGAGTACAGCCCCTTTAAATTTTATTAAATTAAGTTAGTGAACCAACTTGAAATCCATAAAATGACTACTAATGGTACTTCTGCTTTGCTCAGGGAGACGGGCTTTCATACTTTATATGCATAACCAAATATGCTAATGAAGGCCATGAAAGCTCCAGAAAAGTGGACCTTGTGATAAAATGTATTTTTGTGTCAAACTAAGCACAATTTGTTGCCTGGAGTAAAGGAGACAATTAAGTCATGATTGCAAGAAAAGATGACATTATCTCAAGAAAATACAAAAAGTATTGTAGCAACCAAGGCTGCTATGGGCCTGTGTGAGTCCATCACAGATTAATCCATCATTGGTTTCAAAGGGAAGTTTGGGGTCCCCTGCTGGAGCTGCTCCCCCCGCGACCCGACACCGGATAAGCGGACGAAGATGGATGGATGGATGGTTTCAATGGAAAGCTTTTGTCTTAATACAGTTTCACTAAACCTTCATCAAATGTATACAGAATAGCTACACAATCAGTCTGTGGAGCAGCCTAAAACCCACATTAGCCAACCCTACCAAATATGACAAACCCCAAAAAGCTAAAATAATCAGCTGTACTGTCTCAAGCTGAGCTAAGTGTAAAAAGGACGTGCCGACTTCTGTTTTGCTAGCAACCAGCACTCTGACGTTTCTGCCCAAAAGAGAAAAAAACATGAAACCATTCACTTGCTGTCTTCCTCTCTTTAGCATCCTGTCCCTCTCTGGTGAGTCTGTCAGTCGACTCGCATTAAAGCAGCATGTTTCAAATATCTTTTTACTACAATCTTAAAATCCTTAGGGAGGTTTTATCATTCTCGGTAATATGATAACCAATCACATCATGTGTCATACAGTGTCACCCTCCCCACACGTAAAAAAACTTCCTAACAATCATCTTTCCAGAATTTGGGAAGGGAAATTGTTGATTTCACTATTGTGGCCCAGTTATAACTCAATGAATTACAATATAATAACTTATCATCAATAACTAAATCATAGAATAGCTCATGGTGAATACTAGCACAATGGCATCCAAATCATTAGCAATGTTACCTTTTGACATAAGTAGGTTCTAAAACATAAATAGAATTGCGAGCACAAGGTATAATATCAGCAAGAGCAGAAAGAGAGGGGACACCAAATAACTGGAATAAACACAGCAGAGAGCACAGGCTCTCAGAAGGGGGGCCCGAACATGTACAACGATTAAAACAGCCATGGTAAAAGATAATACAATGCGCAAGGAACATGACTTGAAGGTCAACATTAATGAGATAAGGACAATCATGAGATAAACTAAACACTGCGTAAGACTCAATAAAACAATCGTTTAGAACTAAACAACCACACAGCATGAGGATCATCTTGCTGACAGGATAATAGTAGCAATATTAAGTATTTATTTTCCTTACAGTAAATTTACCTGAGTTAGATACCAGTAGACAGGGATTTAAACAAAAACAAAAGGACGACCCGACGTAAACCTCAACATTATCCAGACTTCTGGTTTTACCCAATGCTCACACACTTCAAGAGGCCATTCTGAAATGTTCAGTTGTTGGCTTCAATGGAGGCCAACAAAAAAAACTTCTTCTTCAGACTTCGGTTTCCCAGCCCTGGTTTGTTTGTAATTTAAAAAGTGTACTGTAAACTTAAATGGTCCAAATCCAGTAAGTAGCAGAGTGAAGTTTAATCGTGCTAACATGTCTAACAGTTAGTGCAGTAGAGTTAGTTTCCTAGGCAGACTGCATAATCCAACAGTACACCTCATCTTAACCAAAACACCAAACTCTTTATTGCTGATTTTTTAAGTTCACAGAAAACCTAAAATCAATTTTGAGCACATAACTTTTCAAAACCAGTGGTACCGGCCCAAACCCTATGGAATCCTGAGGACCCAATCCCAATCCACAGGGCTATTGATGAAATCAGAACAGCTATTGATGTTGTACATCGACAAGCCATACGAAGCCTGATCCATTAGGAATTTGTGCTTATAATTTCTGTCGTCATAACGCTCCTTTGTTTTAGTGGAAGCATTGGATGGCTAAGGGTGAAATCATAACAGCTACTAAACTTCCATGTCAACAGGTCAATCACCGTCACAACTGATGTGAGATCTGTGTGATACAGCTGAAATCTCTGGAAAAAGCTGGTGAGTGGACCTGGAGTTGGGATTGGGGATAAAGGGTGATAAAATCTTTTATTACAGCGCAAGTAATCATAATCTTACTGCAATTTTACTGCAAAATTGATATATATCCATGTCCATTTCCTAGAAATTGAGAAACTGTAGGGAACAGATGGGAATGTCTGCTTCTAGCTAATATAGTAGAATGAAAAAAAAAAACATTGATGCATAACTCATGTAAAGGGGATATTACGTACAACAGTGCTGCTCACTGATTTTCAGTATTCATGGACTGACACAATCAGAGATATTAAAAAAGGGACAGCTACTACTGTATTAGTGCTACAGAAAAATGTCTGGTGCTTGACAAATGCCTGTCGAAATATTTTCATATTGCCCAGCCCAGGCCTAATTTGAGGTGTACTGATATGCAGTTTTAACAGAAACCTACCAGTGGCTATGGTGTAAACATATAACCCTCTTTTCTATGAATGCATTTCAAATGGACTAACGGTGAAGTCGTTGTGACGTTGTAGGACTTGTCTGAGCATCAGTAAATCACGCAGCCAAAGATGTTGTGTTTAAGTACAGGGTCGCAATGCCTTCATGGATTGATTAGTGCATGTAGTGCTGCTGATCAGAGGGGGGGACACACACACACGCAACTGTCAGCCTCTACTATCCCCACCTTGCTCACAAACAGACAAGAGACACACAAAGACAGACACACACATGACCGACGAACCATCACAAACAGGTGAGATGATGATGATGACGATGATGATGATAGTTCGGTTTTAATAATCACTTCTTTGATTCTTCCCTCGCGACTCTAAAGGTTTCGGTCTTTTGAGAAGAAAGGTGGGTAGACAGCAGGGAGCCAGTGGTTGACTGAGCAGCTCAGGAGGTAAAGAGAAGAGAGGGAGAAGTGAGAGCTCTAAGCGGCGTCACACAGGATCTGCTCCAGCACTGTCAGCAGGTTCTTGAGGCCGTAGATGTAGCCGTGATCGTGGCTCTCGCTCGGGAAAACGTGGGCAAAGTCGATCATCCTGACCTCCACCTCCGCGTCTCCTCCACCACCCTCTGTTGCATTGCCTCCTCGTCCTTTCAGCTCCTCCTCCGCCTCTCTCCTGCCTCTGCCCTCCCTCTCTCCATCCTCATCCTTCCCTTCCAGTTGGGATTTGTTTCCGTTTCCGTTTGGTGGCTGCTGCGTCTCACCTGTCCGTTTCCATGCAGAGTTGTCTTCTTCTTCGCACGGTGCAGCAACGGAGCTCAGTGTCGTCTGCACAGCATCACCGTCTCCGCTGGTGCCTCGGAGATGACCCTTGGCACAGTGGTGGTGACCACCCTTCCTGTGGTTGGTGTAGATGGTGGACAGGCTGTAGTCCCAGGGCACTGGCACCTGAATGTTGTTGTTGTTGTACTCAGCCACTTCCTCTTCGGGCCTCGCCCCTTCCTGTCTCACTTTCCCCTCTCCGCGTCGACCGCTGTCACCCGCCGATGACAACGAGGCAGTTTTCCCCGCAGTTGGGCTGATCGGCAGCGTGCTGAGAAGGGATGAAAGGGAGGAGGAGGAGGAGGAGGAAGAGGAGGGGAGGCCCTCGTAGACAAAGAGAAGGGAGCTGGCGTAGAAGGTCAGCTGCTGCTGCGACTCAAACCAGCGGAGGATACATTGTACTCTGCGGATGCTGGCTGACACGGCATCCTTCCTCAGACTAATGCCATTATGGAAGAATTTAGCCAGGCCTGGAGGAGAGGAGAGGAGAGGAGGGGAGAGGAGGGGAGAGGAAAGGGGAGAGAAACGAGTTATACACACTTGTGTCTGACTGGCTGTTCTTCTCTCAGCATACATGTGATTAAGCATGTGATAGCTTGAGAGTCCACACGTACCATCTTTAATGGTGTCCTTAGCCAGTCCCCTCCCGTAGTGCTGGTCATAGGAGTCAAATGTGTCACTGCACATCTTATACACCTGAAACAAAAGAAAATACATTATGTTAAGAGTGTGTGCGCTGTGTTTTCGTTGGTCCTTGTCCTTTAACCCACAATATGTTCGTTTCCATATACATACATGTGTCTTATTACTGAACAAGGATTAATTTAGTTGTGAACTGACAGCAAATAAAACAGCTCCTATTGCTCAGATCCTCCCTCATACATCATCATATCATTTATAGAATTACACGTCTTGAAAACAAGAGTTGTTCATGCTGAAAAAAAGCCAATACACATGAAAGTCATTCTGCTGCTGCCAACAGCTGTGTAAGGTCTCTGTTATTGTGTTCATCTCTCAAAACTCACAGAATGGCAACAGGTGTGTTAAGATGCACGCTGAGCAGGCATGACCATGACTGAAGTGCTGGTTCTCTTTAACCGATTAAACACTGACTCCATCTAGTGGTCCACAGCTGCACTCACACCTGCCTCCATTACATCAAAGTGACCAGATATGCACATCAAACCATAAACGCCATTGTTAGCCTGCAGCCCGCTGAGCCATATCATGATACAAGTTTTAGTGTCCAACAGGTAGACAGAACAGAGTGGCGTGTTGTCACGTTAGGGCAAGTTCCCAAACTTTTGAGCACGTTTACACATGCTGCAATACATGCTACCCCTGGGACCCTGACTTCTTCAGATTAGAATGTTTGACACAATTTGACACAATTTGACACAAGTCTGGATTTTTTTTGGTTCTTTCAAGCTACAAACAAGTCCTTAAGCACAAACCTGCAAAAGTGCATCTTATTGGCAGTTAGTTAGATCATAGTCTATATCCACAACATTTCACTTCCGGGATTGCTCCGTTGCCGCTGCAAATTCCAACAGATGACACTCTTTTTGGCCGGATGTCCGTTACCTTCCTCTTCCTTTGTGTTGGCGTTCTAACCTCCGGTGGATTTGTGAGGACTATGGTTAACTGCTCCTCAGATCTCTGCAGGGTAAATCCAGACAGCTAGCTAGACTATCTGTCCAATCTGAGTTTTCTGTTGCACGACTAAAACTACTTTTGAACGTACACGTTCCACCAAAAACAAGTTCCTTCCTGAGGCTATTTAGCAGAGGCACCGTGGCTCTGTCCGGAGCTTAGCACCTCCCAAGATGATTGTGATTGGTTTAAAGAAATGTCAATAAACCAGAGCATGTTTTTCTCCCATCAAGGAATGCTGTTTGGACTAGCCGGCACAGTGAGACTAGCTAGATCATGACCGACAGGTTTTAGGGAACCACATACATGAAGCCATTTCCAGATACAAAGTGCTTGTTTCTTAGATTTATAATTAAATATGGTAAAACAATTATGATTTCAGATGAGAACATGCAGGTTATTGATACTGCTGGTGTTATTATCACAATTTAAGAGTTACCTATCCTTATTGATGATAAAATATACAACAAAATAAATGTTTGTACACTAAAAGAACCAATCCAAATGTTTAAAGAGTCTCACACATCTATATCCATGAATCATTGCCCCAATACAGATTGCAGTTACCTCATGTAACTGCAATCACATGACTCAATGACTAGGCTAGTCATATTAATGCTGATCATGGTTTTAACTCTCTACTGACTTTGCCTTTATTTCAATAAGAGCACACTATTATTCAATATAACTTCATCCAGGATTAAAAAATTATGTGTTGAAAGAACCAAATTAGCTGGATGAGAATAAACATCTTTTTAGCCTGATAACAGGATCCTGGGTTATATATTAAAAAAAAACAATATATATATATAGTATTGTATAGTATTGTATATAATTGTAATTATATTGTATGTATACATGTAAAAAGCCACGTTTGAAGAACACTAAACCAAAGGGGCTTCACAGTTTTACATTTAGACCAGAAGGGTTCTCTCCTTTGTGCTACACTTAGTCACCTTTATTATCTTTTCCTTTCAATCTTTCTCTAACTCTCTCCACCCACACTATCATGCTTCCATCAGGAACATCATTACCACTGATTAGTTTCCTCTCTATCTAAACAAACAGATAGCAGAATATGTGTATGGGAATTTTCCCAGCTCAATGCCATGCACATTCTGTTCCAAACTGCCTGTTCTAGGGTACAAAATAGCCAAACTGATTCCTCTCTGTTTTTCAACCATCTGATTAAATTAGACCTTGGGTTGGTATTTGCTTTTCGACTCCATTCATCCCACCTGTGGGCCCATTTTTACAAACTTCTGTACTGACAACATAATTCACAGCCAATAAATCATTAAAATCGATTAAATCTACTACGTAGAGAGACCAAACTATTTAAAGACACCTAATACTGTATGTCAGGATAGATGCATACAGCGTTCAAGTACTCTACTGCTCAAGTACTGTACTACAATTTTGAGACACTTGTACCTTACTGGAGTAACTACTTTATAGCTGTCACAAATGTAGACATCACTAATGATGATGAGTCTCTAAATTGGTCCGTCTGCTGTTTGGTGCTGAGCAAGTAGTGTACAGTGGGTTTATCAGAACATTATTTATTTTTTTACTAAAAACAGCTGCCTACTGCTGCTAGAAACAAGGTTAAAATCAAAAATTAAAGTTATAAATCCAAAGCAATGTGCTGAAAGAGGCTACAAAGCTCTGTATAGCTGAGAGGAACTGTAGAGTTGGTAATAATTCTCAGAGTTTGTCACTACGAGCAACAATTTTCAAATTATTATTATTTGATTAATTGAATTTAAGGCAGCTTTAAGTGAAGTATGTTTTTCCTCTAAAGCACATTAGGAGATACGGGTAAATTCAGCACTCTCCTCAGTATAGGTTCCTGCAAGAAGATGTTGGCTATGTGCAGGGTTTAAGTGAGGTTCTGAAAGACACACGTACACGTTTTATAATAAAGTGCCCATATTATGAAAAAATCACTCACTCACTCACAGGGTGAAAAGAGGAGCTGCAGTACAACAAAAATATGGTGTTTATTGAAAATTAAACCATGTAAACATATTCTGGTACAACCTCAAAATACAATTATGAACCTGAAAATGAGCATAATATGAGCACTTTAAATGCTTTGTCATTATTCAACCTATGGTGCTATAGCACGGATCTAACATAAAGTTCACCTCCTGTACATTAATCTCCACCAGTCTCCATAGAGACCATATAAGCACATATCAGAGCACTGAGTGGACGGTATATTTATGACTGGTTTACAAAGGGTGGGGACATACAGCCATAAAGCTTTTTACAATGAGGATCAGGTTAGGCAAACGCTAGCAGGTCTTCAAGGACAAACAGTCAATCAGTGGACTGTTTCGTCAAGCACACAAAGCTTGGCAGTTAGAAAAGTTACTTATTTTCTCAAAACACAATTCATGACTTCCTCTCAGCCCTGAATAACCCCCACCCTCACCCATATCCTCATCCACTACTCATGCTGAAGAGGCTTCCGTTCTCTCTGTCCCTCTTATGTAAGGTTAAGATAAGTTAAGTGTCTGTGGATAAATGTGTCTTAGCAGTATGGACCTTTTGGGACTGAATTGTCCTTTTCTTCTGCTAAACAATGACTTTTAAATTCAAAAGTTGTATGTATAGTAAAAGTTTAAATAGGTGAAATACAAATAATTTTCTGCCCAACTTCAGCCATACTTTAAATTTATATTTAATGTTTTTTGTTCATACGTTCAGTAAATTTGATTTATATAGTCCAATATCACAAATCACAGATTTGCCCCAAAGGGCTTTCTTTATAATTTTTACAGCATATAATTTACTTTATTTTAGTAATGTTGCCTGTTAGTTTGAATATCTTAGATTATGTACGAGCAGGCTATGTGAAACACAATAAAAGTTTGTATTTTTGAATGGTGTACATTGTCAAATGAGAAAATGATTTTAAAAAAATGACAATAACAGCAAATGAAAATCCATGCATGTTGTCTAATGCCGTTTTTCCATGACATGGTACCTGCTCGACTCGCGTTTTTTAGTTTTCCATTACGAAAAAAAGTCCCTGGTACCTGCCAACAGGTACGTTATTTAGGATCACCTCCGTCCAGGTTCCAAGCGATACCAAAAGGTGACATGTATAACCTGCAGACTCCTGATTGGTCGGAGAGAATCATAACTAATCACTGCGTCATCATTGCTAGAGACAGACGGGGGTGTCCTGAACCCCCACACCCCCCTTTCTAAATAGTTTAGCTAGCGGTGTTTTTTTTGCTGCCTCCAGCTTCTTTAGAAACTAAATGTGTCTTCTGGCAAACAGCCACATGCTGAGAATCAAACACACCACACACCTTCCACGTTCTCTGTGTGTGTGTGTGTGTGCGTCGCGTTAGGTCACGGCAGTTTCCTGCGGTGTCGCTATGACGACCAGCCACACTTGCCTCACGCGGTACTAAATCTGCAATGGAAAATGGAGGACAGGGCACCGTGGTCGAGCTGAGCCGAGCCGGTCCTAGCAGTGGGTAAGCGTCATATGACAGAGGTCTTCAACAGGGGGTCTGTGACCCCTAAGGGGTCCTCAGAGTTAGTGCAGGGGGGCCGCCAAATGTAGTTTGATATTTTTTGAATATGTCTGAAAATATACATTAATATGAATTCAACATATGAAAAAAAAACGTTTACACATTGAAGATAAGCTTACTATAGGTAAGGTAGCCATACAGTTAACCTTCAAAATTTATATTTAACATTAAAACACTATATATAAATGATATAATAATTCATCCATGCGGCCCAGTTTAACATGCAACTCAATTAGATAAAATATATTTAGTAGGGGGCCCTACGCTGTCTCTATTTTCAGCTAAGGGGTCAAAAACATTGAATTATTAAATAAACAAAAGAGTTTTGTTGAAAAATGTGTTTAAACTCAGCAGAGTAAGGTTTAAAAAAAAAATTCATTCTGGCATCAGTTTTGAAACTGCAGTATAATACTGACATCAATCTAATTTCAAACATTGTCCAGTGTTCCAAACCACTATGAACATACCAATAAATTCATAGAAATTCTAAGTTTACACAGAAACAGTTAATGTAGCTCACTGGGCGTATTTGTTTGTTTCTTGCTGCAGACAGGAAAACCCAAATCAGGAAACTTTACTGATGATGATGATGATGATACTGACAGGAGGTTGCAATGGAAACTGATCAAAGCGATAAACGCTTCGCTATTTGACTCTCTTCCTTTCCAACGGAAATCCGTTTCACCCATGTGGACAAAATAATGAGACAGGGACATGATGCATGTTTACCGCAACAGTCTGACGAGGTTAGGGATTCAACAAACCGCTTCAGATAAACAACAGCTATTTACACAGGTGGTCAACTGTGTGTGTGTGTGTGTGTGTGCGCGCGCACTAAAACACATAAGATGGTGAATGATGTGCTGTTCAGCTCAGCCAACGACGTAAACATATTTCCAATCACATGGGTTAAACATTGACCCATTCAATGCTGTTCAACAGTACCTCGTGTTATCAATTACTTCTGTTATTGTGTTACTATGGGTGGGGTATTGAGCTGAAGAAGTATTTTTTATTCAATTCAGTTTTTCCAAAAGGGGCTATGAAAACTGTACTGTACTTTTATTTAATACTTTTCTTAAAGATTTGGGTTAGTATATACTTATTTATGTTGCACCTTTTGGTCTGTTAATTATATGCATTTTTTAGTTATTTCAGTTTGTGCCCACTGACACATTTGTACATCGTTTTGTAAAATGTAGTTTAACTAATAAAGTATATCAAAAAAATAATATAGTGGGTCTGGGTATCATATCGATATAGTTACTAGAGACTAGATATCGTCTTAGATTTTGAATATCGTAATATCATTATAGTATTAAGTGTTGCCTTTTCCTGGTTTTTAAGGCTGCATTTGAGTAAAGTGAGGTCATTTTCTGAACTTACCAGACTGTTCTACCTTTTCTATTATATTGCCCTTACCCACTTAGTCATTAAAGCACCATTTGTCATCATTATTTATCAAAAATCTCATTGTATAAATAAAATGTTGTTAAAGCAAAAGAATATTATATAAACCCCACTCAGAGTTTTGAAATCCTTAGCTTGGTAGATTAAAGATCCTCCACACCAGCAAAACAGGTCAAACTCACCCTCATGCCAAGGACCAGAAAGCCTATCTCCTCCATCAGTGGGTATTTCCTGATCTGCTGTTCCCGTTTCTCTTGCGAGGCGAATGGATCGTAGCTCCGCTGGCCCAGCTTCACGTCCATGATGCACGGCTTGACGAAGCGTCGGGTCACATCCTCCAGCTTCAGGTACAGGTCTGAGCACAGGCACGGAAACAGAAGTGATAATGTGTGGTATGTATTGTTCATGTGAGACTGATGTTGCCTTTTTATCAATTTCTTTACCTAACAGTCAATATTTCTGATAACGTTTTGGATATGATATGACAGAGGTGCTCGTTGACTATTAACCAGAGCGACCCATACTTGGGTAAAAGTACAAGTGCTCTATCAAAAAAGTGACTTGAGTAGAAGTAGAAGTGCTCTTTAAGCACCACACTTAAGTAGAAGTACTAAAGTATTCAACATTTTTTGTACTTAAGGATTGCAAGTAGTTTATTTTCAAATATACTACACAAGTACTAAAAGTAAAAGTACAAGTATTGTGTTATTTAGTTATTAAAGAAAGCAGTCATATTTTAAATATCATATTGTTGGAGTTTTTTTTGGTAGTAAGGCAGTCACAAGCTGTACATTGCTGGATATGAAGGAAGTTTCTGAAATAAACCCCAAAAGGTACGATAATGTCACAGCTGTTATAACTACTATTACCTGATATAACAGTGGGTTATTAATCACGTATTAACAAACACTTAAATAAAATGTGTGATGTACAGTGGAAAGTTAGCAAGCTAGCAAAATACAGATAAACTAGAAGCTTCACATCACAGGGTCAAACGGTTAACATTCAGGACTCACTGCAGACTCAAACAACTCAGGAATAGATTAATCTGCTAAAAAAAATAATACTCCAGTAGAGTACAGATACAGCCTTTTAGTACTTAAGTACAGTAATGAAGTAGTTCTACTTCGTTACTATACAGCTCTGCTATTAACTGCATGTTAATATCTTCATTTTTGAGAGAAATGTTTACAGTGTAATGTGGGAGGACTCTACTGAATAGTTTATTTAACCTGCTGTAAATATAGCTGAAATTGCACCAGTACCATCGTTCCTAAAAGTGAAACTGATGGGGCTTTTACCTAGTTGTCCCACTGAGAGTTGCAGGGGCTGCACCTGACTCAGCATACACTGGATCAGAGAGCTTACCAGCAGACCCACACCAATATCTAGGTTTATCGCTTGTTGTAGATATATCTGCACATAACAAGAAAATGCAGGACAAAAATGCCAAAGTGGGTTGGATCATTTTAGGGTCTCCATTAAATCTGGTGACATGGTAATCTGGTCTGTCCACCAGAGAACACTGACATGTTTAGTTTTCAAATGTAAAATGTCCTGCTCAGAATACATCTTGACCACAGGTGAAGAATCAAGATTGTTTGTTTAGGTTATGCCAAATAATTTGTCAAAATTATGATTTTCTTTAAATCTTGGGACTCGGGTAAGAGGGAGATAGATACTAGGGGTGTTGAAATTAATCACTGCATCGATGCATCACGATTCGGACTTGGACGATTCTGCATCAATGCAGTGACAGACCATAATCTATTATTGCCTACTGATGTTACTTGTTGATTTTCCGCTCGCTGCTTCTTTTGTTTTTGCCTGTTTTCTGCTGTGTTCACACTCCTCCATATATAATAATATGGAGGAGGCGAGCCATCGTGATATTGAATTGATTTGAATCGTTGACGGGATAATTCCAATCGAATCGGATCGTGAGACCAGTGAAGATTCAAACCCCTAATAGATACACACACAGAGTTCAGGCTCTTACCATTGGGGCTGTCAGGAGAGGACCAGGTCCCGTAGTACTTGGGTAGATGGTTCTGCAGCTGCAGAAGGCATGGATCACAGCAGTCCTCTGCATACACCTAAGACACACACATGGCCATGGGCAGGGTGTTAGAAATACCAAGGTCCAAAAACTCAGCAGGGGGTTTCAAAGGCATGAAATTGATTTCCCTGATCTAAATATGTGCAGTTGATGTTTGGAGAGCAAACATTGGACAACAATAGCTTTAAAATCATGTCAGTGGGCAGTAGCATAACTGATCTGTGAAGCAGTAATGAAACTCAGGTTAAACGTTGCAACAAATGATCCAAACTACAATCTGTAAATACAGAAGAGGTTAAAAGGGTCACAAAACACCTGAAAATGAATGTTGTCAATGTTTAATTAAAGTGTTCTGCTGAAGGGAAATTCACAGTACATACACCACTGAAATCTAATCATGACCATCTCTTTCGCTCTCTGTATCACTGCCTGTCCCTTTCTCTGCAACTCCTACCTTGTTTCTCCTTCCAAATTATATTAAAAAATAAATAAGCAAAATTATATACACATTCTGGGGCGCCCTGTTAGCTCACCTGGTTGAGTGTGCGCCCCATGTACTAAGGCTCAGTCCTTACAGCCCGGGGTTCAGGTCCAACCCGCGGCCCTTTGCTGCATCTCATTCCCCCTGTCTCTCTTCCCTTCCCTGTCTTCAGCTGTCCAATCATATAAAGGACAAAAATGCCCCCCAAATTTTTTTTAGAATAATAAAATGTGTCTCAAACAGTTCATAACCATAACCAAATTGTGGGTTATACAATAATATATTTATTATACAATAATACTATATAATGACACTATAATTATGCTAGGTGTTTGTGTTATATTGTGTATAGGTTCCACTGTAATGACTAAAAAAAACATATGTAGCTCTGTGGTTTAAACTGGATCATGTGAGTTTTTGTTTGTGTTGAACAGCACAGAGACAGAATGCTAATTCTATCCTGAGCTCAGTTTGTGAGACCAGTTTTTCCTCTCATCTCAATCACCTTCTCCCTTTCTTTTTCTCTCAGACTCCTCATCTTGTCCCGTATCTCTTCCCCTCCCAAAGCTGAGCTTTAACTGATGGAGTCTTTTCATTTTCGTCTGTCTTAGTGAGGAAAGTAAACACAGTGTCAATTGATATTTATATGTAAATGTTACCGGCTCTGCTAGGATCATCTTGCGATTGAAATTAAAAAAAATATAGGAGTGAAAGTGAAACTAGCCGGCATCCCGATGGACGAATACGGTTTGGTGGGACTGAACAGGAGCAGTTTGTCAGATGATGTCTGGGGATGAATGGAATTGAACTACAAGCAGTCAACTAGTAATCAGGGTTTCCTTTAGGATTTGTTTTAGCAGTGAGGGCAGGTCTGTCAGAACAGCAACCCCCCTAACCCATTCATTGTGCAAATGTACTTTATTTATACCTAGTCCTAGGTGAGGGGTCATTTTGCCTAGGCCCAGAATACAACCAGCAGCATCATCAAGAATGAAGACGTGAACGTAAACATGGCGTCATTCACGTGCATATTAAGTAGCCAAGTTGGTTTGTTTTGGTCGGATGTTTTATTTTGTTTCTGTGCTCGACTTCCTGTCCCACATTATCTGCCGTGTGCTGAATTGCTGTGGAGCTCTCCGGCGTCCGGCAAAAACAGAAGCTCTGCGTATCTGCTCCGGAGGACCAGAGCTGGGACGGAGTCGGAACGCAGCCGTTTCGCAGCTGGTGGAAATTGGGGGTAACTGCTCCAGCAGAGAGGATGGTTAGTTATAGTTATGGTGCAGCTGTGACTCAGGTGGTAGAACGGTCGCCTGCCAATTGGAAGGTCGGTGGTTTGATCCCTGGCCCTGCAGTCCCATGCCGAAGTGTCCTTGGGCAAGACACTGAACCCCGAGTTGCCCCCAATGCTGCACATCGAAGTGTACGAATGTGTGTGAATGTTTATCTGATGAGCAGGTGGCACCTTGTACAGCAGCCTCGGCCACAGTGTAGGAATGTGTGTGAATGGTGAATGGTTCCTGTACTACGTTAAGGCGCTTTGAGTAGTCATTAAGACTAGGCTATATAAAATACTGTCCATTAAGTTTAGCCAGCAGCTAAGTTTACAAGAATTTGTGGCAAACTAAGATAAACAGTTAAGACTACAAACTGACATTTTTGTTTTGTGTTAGATTTAGAGTGTGTTTGTGTAAACAGTGTGGTGGACCAGAGTGGACCGCCCAGACAGATCGATATCAGATCAGATTGAAATATATCTCTTCCTACACGCACACACAGCGCGGGCATCGCTGTTCAGAATCCCGTCTATCTTCCAAAATGTAACGCTTGTATCCAGCTTGAAGCTGCAGGTCATCCAATTATAACGACCTCATCAACATTGTCGAAATCATTTAGATATTGAGCCAGTACGTTGAAAATCTTTTAGATAACAGGAGCCTATATGATTTACTGTAGCCACCCTAACAACCCACTACCTGAACGCCTTTTTCTACTCTCCCGTTTCACTCTCCACAACGCCGTCTTCAGGCAAAAAGTCACATCGTGAGATAGATAACGGTTAGCTAGCTAGTCTGTTTATGTTTCTTGGAATGTTAGCCTTAGTTATATATTTCTTACCTTGATTTTGGGGTCTGCGTTTTTGGTGGAGCTGTTCGTTTAATAGTCGACTCGGAAGAAAGTGAATGTTTTGATAATAAACTCCATCAACACAACAATATGTGGAGTTAAACTGGACGGGCCCAATAACCTCTGAATAGTTCTCCTTGTTGTTAAATTGCCATTATGTCGGCAGGATCATTTAAAAGGCAACCTAGACTACATTGTGCGTCTGCCCTATTTCTGATACCGTGGGGTGGGAGAAATTTTGCCATTGGCCGCCACTACAAAATCAACATAGAGGAAACACTGAGTAACATTCTCTAGTTAACCTGTATCACGCTTTGCATGGTTTCAATAGAGTTGCTGACATAATCAAAGAAACATCATACTAAGTAAAGATTTTGTAGAAACGACAAGTTCATACACTTCATCACACACACCCACAAACACACACGCAATGACGTCGATGAGCAAGTCAGTAATCTTACACAATAACTTTGTCACACGTTATATTTAGGCAATTATTACACACACACACAGACAGACAGACAGACAGACAGACAGACAGACAGACAGACAGACAGACAGACAGACAGACAGACAGACAGACAGACAGACAGACAGACAGACAGACACACACACACACACACACAAACAAACACCGTCAGTTGGATACTGTGTATTTAGGGTAGGGTTGCGACGAATGATAATTTTCATTACAATTTAATCTGGTGGTTACTTTTTGGATTACTAAATCAATTGTTTAGCCTATCAAATGTCAAAAGATTCTGAAAAACATCCCTTACAAGGGTGATGTCCAAAATGCTTGTTTTGTCTGATCAACAGTCATAACCCAAAAGACATTACAATTAAGATGATCATTTATGTGAATCACTGACCCAATGATACCCCCAGAAGAAGAAGGAAGCAGCAACTGTTTGGCATGTGTGCTTAATTAATGAGTTAATCAATCAATTCAAAGCTGTGGCTGGTTAGTTTTCTGTTGGTCGACTAATTAATAAATCAACTAAATTATTTCATCACTAATACAGGGTAAATGCAGTAAAGTTTCAATTTAATTATTGTTTTTTTTCTTTCTGAGGCTTTTCTACCCTGATCAGAAAACAATTCTGATGAAAAGTGAAAATTTTAATTTAGTGGCATGAAAATGGTGAAAGCTGAGCACGACATACAGCCGTTTTCACATATACAGTATAACAGCAGTGCATATTGTTAAATATGTCCTGTTATAGTTGCTAGATGTCCAGCCCTGTGCAGGATGTCAGCTCAGTGTGAGATATGTGTGTTGTTGGGATTAGGTCAGGAGACAGCCGGACATGATACCATAACTCACTCCTGTTTGTATGAGACTTGCTGAGGCTGACAGTGCTGCTAAGCTCTAAAGCAAACATTGAAGCTCTGAAGCTCTGAAGCCATGGACACACGTTCCATGTGCCACTTTCTGATTACATAAACCCATATGGAATGTCTGATATCAACACTGATTATTAAGAATTCACATTTCTCTGTGCATCCACTTTGTGTTGAAAGTGCTCTTGAACAAGTCAGTATGTGAGTCACAATAGAGGTAAATGCTCATATAAACCTATTTACAGCTCTAAATACACGGCGAAAGACCTTACAAAAGTCAGTACAAAATTTCATTACTGCATTATGAGAAGTGGTGTAATACTGTATCAAAAAATGATATAACTGGTGGCATTTTAGGCATTTATTTGATAGGAGAGCTTAGATGTGAAAGGGGAAAGAGAGGGGGAACGACATGCAGCAAAGTGCCGCAGGTCGGAATTGAACCTGCAGCCGCTGCGGCAAGGACTGAGCCTCTGTGTATGGGGCCCACGCTCTACCAGGCAAGCTATCCAGGCGCCCCAATGTCAATTTAGTTGACAAAAACACTAATCATCAAAAAATGTTAACACTGAAGTACTTCATCAAACAAAAAAACCCTCAAATTAAAGATGTTCTGTGTAAATTCATTTGTTTTTTACTGTTGGTCGGAACAAAACACAGCATATATTTTCACATTTTACAGAAAAGAATCGACAATTTAATCATCGATGGAAATAACTTAAAACCTTTTACTAGACTAAATCTTATCAATTGGCTATGTAACCACAGCAATGGTAGCAAATGCAAAGTGTAGTATTGGATTATATTTAAAGGGATGTTGTGCTGATTTTAAACCAGCTGAGCTGTGTTACTTTGGGTGGGCAGCGTGTTCAGATAAACGGCGTTTCCCTCCGGGGCGCCAGTGCAAGGAGCTCCCCGCAAACTTTTTCAACTGAAAAATAGTTTTCACTTTTTTCTGAAGCTTTTGAAAAGATTGATTTTTCACACTACACTTATTTACAACGGTTATGGTGACAGCTCAGACAGCTCATGCACTAAAGAAATGGTGAAACTACCGAATGTTTGTTCTGCAAATTTTATTATTATGATCGGATTTTCACCTATATATTTGCACAATTTATTCTTAATCAGATTTTGAACACTTTAAATGCTAAATGTTGTGTACGTGATTATGTGAGAGAGTACAGAGGGTTATGAATGCATCAGTATTACCATGCTGTAAAACTGCTTCTCTCGTGGACCTCTGGGCGGAGGCTGAAGCTGCTTCAGGACCGTTCCATCGGGATGCTGCAAAATACCTGCAACATATACAAAGATGGCAGTGAAAATCAAAGCAACGTTTAGCAAAGTAAAGCATTGTAGGGAGTTGAGTGCTTTAAGCACTGCAGAATAATAAAAACAATAATTAACAGCTGACAAAAAGAGCCCCAGTCATCGGTCGTCCAGCCTTGTTTGAGCATACCAGTGCTACAGTAGTGAAGTACAGTAAAATGATGATTATCAGACACCTCAATTTAATTTCAGTCAGCCGTTGATTCAGAAGAGAAATACATCATTGTAAATGGAAAACATATTGTTCAGTTAACCATAAACAGTTTACTGTGCTCACTGCCTTCAAAACTGAGGTTGATATTAAATATTAAATCATAAACTCTGACATTTATCCAACAGACACACCTAGACAGCAGCAATAAAATACATGGCGAGAGAGATTAAGACAGAGGGAGCACTATGTAGATGAAGTGTAAGAACTTAAAAGGTAGAATCTGTCAATATGGGGTGATGACATTAATATAATAAAAATTTGCTACTGGGAGGAAAATAATGAGGGAGAAAGAGAGACCTTAAAATAGATAGGCCAATGAAGTATTGTAGGTCTCCATGAGCTGTCAATGAGAAACTCATTGCCATCATTACCCTGTACTCACGCAACGTTTACAACACCTGACAAACATCAGAACTCTTCGTTCACAAATTCAATCTGATTTCTGAGCATGTAGACAGGAAAAAAAGACATGCAATCTAATATTTAGAAATAGATCTAGGAATTAGGGCCTGTAAGTATCTCCAAAATTAGTCCTTACTGACCAAAGATTTTCAGAGTCACACATTATTTGGTTAAACTGTTTCATTTCAATTCCTGCCAACATTTAGGAGAGCTCCAGAGGTGTCCTAACATGTTTAGAGTTACGGGGAATTTGAATGCTGACTGAGTTGCTGGTAAGGTTGGGTTCTTTTCAGGTTTATAATACTATGAGATAGGATTTTACAGCTCTGAAGTTATCAGGGTAAAGCCCAATGACATTGTGTTGCAGCAACATTTGAGCAAGGTTCAACTTTTTTGCCGGACAACTTATTGGCTGGATCACTCTGCATCATCAGCCCCACTACGTCAATGTCAAAATGCAGCTTTTCAACAGCGATGACTCGGGTCAATCACAACTAACAATATACAGCAAAAAATAATGCACTAATTCATTTACTTCCACGCTTTTCAGTATGAAGTCATAAAACCTATTGCTACACAGCTCTTTTATATGCATGTAAAACTGTGATTGGATAGGGCTAACTAGAATCATTTCAAACAGTTTAGTCAATTCTTTTACTGAATGGAGTGTTCTTAGTCATGTTTAGCACTGAGACTCCTGATAAATACGGCCCATATTCCGGTATATCCTCATATGGGCTGACTTTATTGTAAACCAAGCCATTATTTGTTTGTGCAGGCCACGTCTTACACCATAACGTATGGGAGAATTAACAGAATGCCGGCACCTCATTCTTTTAAGTTGTATCCAGCCCTACTACTGCTCCATGTCTTACACCATGCAATGAAAACCTTGCTTTGCCAGTCTTCCTTACACAACGAATAAAAAAGGAGATAATATTATTCTTTATGAGAATTACGATAAGTCAATGATTCGTTAATTTATTCTTAATTGTTTTGTGTTGCATTACATTTGTTTTTGCATGAGGTTAAACTTTGAGTAGGAAAATAACCTAAAGTCACCCTGAATGTGGCTCCCTTTGCCACCCTATTTCCAGTGTAGAAAGCAAGATGCAGTGAGGAAAAGATGAGCGACCCGTTACATCATCACATGCTGACCACAGCTGATTACAAATGGACTGAGTAAACTCTCAGGAAAGGATTAGTCTGTCCTTTGATCTCTAGATTCTTCTAAGAACTCACAGATGTACAAACACACACACACGCAAATACTAAAGACTATACAAAACATCCATACACATTTAAAAATAACCAGCACACAAAGTAGGCCGTAAGGTCACTAGTCAGAATACTGAGACCAAGCAGGAGGCAGTCATCCCTTCAATCTACAGCTACTGTCCCACTGCTTCTACAGGCAGTGACTGTTCAAACAGGCTGTGTGAGCATGGCTCATAAGCAGTGAACCACATCAGTCCAATCCACGCAAACATCATCAATCACGCATTAATGCTACAAAGGCTGTGTATCGACAGCATTAGTCAATATCCTGGACATTCCACTTCCGGGATTGCTCCGTTGCAGATGGAAATTCGGCTGGATTTCACCCATTTAGGCCTGATGTCCGTTGCCTTGGGCTTTCTCTCTGTTGGCGTTCTAACCTCCGGTGGATTTGTGAGGACTATGGTTAACTGCTCCTCAGATCTCTGCAGGGTAAATCCAGACAGCTAGCTAGACTATCTGTCCAATCGGAGTTTTCTGTTGCACGACTAAAACTACTTTTGAACGTACACACGTTCCACCAAAACAAATTCCTTCCTGAGGCTAATTAGCAGATGCACCGCCGCTTTTCCCGGTGACTAGCACCGCCCCAAGACAGTTGTGATTGGTTTAAAGAAATGCCAATAAACCAGAACACGTTTTTCATCCATCCCGGAATGCTGTGTGGAGCTCACCTGGTAGTGCAGGCGCCCATATATAGAGGTTTACTCCTCGACGCAGCGGCCGCAGGTTCAACTCCGCCCTGCGGCCCTTTGCTGCAGGTCATTCCCCCTCTCTCTCCCCTTTCATGTCTTCAGCTGTCCTATATAAATAAAGGCCTAAAATGCCCCGAAAAATAATCGTAAAAATAAAAGAATAGTGACCCAGATATGTAGTGAGCAGGACATTTCACAATGTATAAATAAACTTGTCAGTTCTCTCTGGTGGAGAAACTATGTCACAGAGACACAATTTCTAAATGACCACAATCAGATCTTAAGCATTTCTCTGCTTGATATTATACATACATCTTCTATTAAAGATGCAATTGATTTGAACTTACTGAGATATTTCACTGCACCAAGGTTTCCATGAACTGGGGAGAGAGAGAGATTGGCTGAGTCAGTCATGTGATTGGCAGAGGCACAAAAAGTAGGAAAATATACTGTACAGAGCATCCGCACCCACCCACGCCCTAAATACCACCACGCCCTGATCATATACCACCCTCATATATTATATTGCTTTTTGTTTGTTTAACTGGTGGAACTTGCCTGATGCTACCAGCACCAGGGTGAGCCTGCTTTGTCATAACGCAATTAGTCTTTTTTTTTTTTTTTTTTTTTTTGTTTACATGCGTATAACTTATGTGGTTGTCAGTAGCTAATTAGCCTTCTACGGGATACAATCAGCTATGTCCTGACATTTGTGTGAGTCGTGGAGGTTTTAAATCCCCATGTGGAGATCAGTTTGCGTTCAGATTTATTGAAATGACATTCAAATTTCGCCGAAAGAAAGGCACTAATGCCGATAGACTGTTGTCAAAGGACGGTAAATAATAGCCACTTGGTTCCATTAACGCCACACATAGGGCTCAATATTAAGTCATTGGCTACAGATAGGGCCTGTGGGCCACTTGCCTAATGAAAATGACAAACTGAACAATATGAACTTAATACACAATCTTTACATCATACCGGACAACTTTAAAAAACTTTTGTAATAACTAAAACAATAAAATGCAAAAGATTTATTATCCCCTTCTATGCCTTTTTAGCCTTTGCAGCTGGCGTGCTTAACTACTTCAAACAACTTCTCGCGGAACTCTTGTATTAATGAAATTGTTACGTCATGCACTTTCTAATGTGAGCCTTGAATCATCGGAAAACAACTCCAGCTGAAGTTAAACGATTGTCAACTGTGTTTTGAGTAGGGATGCACGAATCCAGATTTTTGGGGTTTGGCCGAATACTGAATCCACTGGTTAAGATTCTGCTGACTCCTCCTCCCATCCTCAGTCCACGAACACAGTGAACACATGAATGAAGTAAACAGTAACTGTCCTTCCTTTGTCGTACCTGAAGTTTCTGCATTCTGGCTGCTGTCTGGAGATTCCTTCATGCACAACTCGTATTCTTTCAGATGTTTCATACCAAATGTTGTAACATCGGCCATGTTGTGTATTGTTTAGGGTCCTCGCCACCACCAGACCAATCAGCATTGCAGATTGAACAATTAGCTCGACTTGGATGGCCTTATTTTGACTGAAAGTACTGCCAAACAACACTTTTTCTGCTCACTAGTTCCATTTTCACTTTCTCACAGCCTACTGCATTGAACGTTCTACCTACGTAAACACCTTCCCGTATTGGCGGCATCATTATGTCGACCAGCGTAGCACGCGTAGTGCAAGCGTAGTGCAAGCGTAGGGTTCGGCAGAAACCGAACCCCATCAAAAAGCCCAATATTCGTCTGAATCCAAAGCCGAATCCTGGATTCAGTGCATCCCTAGTTTTGATATCCCGCAGTGGTCTCGGTAATGGGCGTGCGCTGGGCTGTACTCTCAAGACAATCTGATTGGCTTAAGAGTTTGATAGTTTGTGGAAAACATCTGATTGGAGAGAAGTCAATAGCTCTCCCAGTTTGTTTTTGTGTTTACACCATCACAAACAAGAAAGAATAGTTGGAAGGAAGTCATAGCTTGCGTGTTTACAGCAAGCTATGTTAACAGTTACAACCTAGCCTAGTCTATGGACCACCACCTGATGCCACCAGTTTATGTAGTCATGCAGCCAGACCAGGGGTCTCGTTTATAACCATTGTGTATGCACAAACAGGGCCTATGTTCACCAGCTAGTCTCTAACTGCATCCGTCTGCTGCTGAGCAGGGGGTGTACAGTGAGATTTTAAAGGTTTTCTTCTGAAAACAGCTGCCTGCTGCGGCCGAAGACAGCGCTATGAGAACGGTGAGAGTGAACCAAAACAGTAAAATAACCGACCGGACAGATGAACAATCAGCTGAAACTCACTATAAAGCTCTGTAAAGTCAAGGGGAGCTGCAGATTCAGGTGATCATTTTCTGTAGGTTCTTCACTGCACAAGACACCTTTCACATTGTTTTTCACATTGTCTTTTGATACATTGTTAAAAAAATATTGATTATCGCTGCTTTAAAAGGCCCACTTACATGGTCATTTTCAGGTTCATACTTGTAGTTTGGGTTTATACTACAATAATAATAAATATCAAATAACAAAATATCGGTTGTCGGCAGAGTCATTCTGAAAAGATTGGTACTGCTTCTCTACCACATCTCGCTCAAACCACAGTGACCCAACATCCTTTGGAGAATATTTTATAATCTAGTACAGAACTGTCTGGCAATCATTTAGAAAAATGTAGCTTTCAGGTTGAAAGGTTATAAAGTCCTGCCCACCTTCAACATGAAGAATCAACATGGAGCAGCTGACAGGTGAGGACTACTGAGTAACATAACCGGACTTTCCCCTTTGCCTTTCTGTCTTGCATCAGACCCTGTAACTACATTATGATCTAACTACACACAGTAGTGCAGTGCAGATTTGCATGTAAAGTTTCAAGTTTCCTGACAGTGCTGACATAACCTCACGTCTCCATGAGCCAATCAGAGTTGTTCCCTGCACCGCGCAGCTTAGATTCTAGATGTAGACCGTCACAGAGGACACTCCACAACAGATACCAGTCGGTCATCATAAGCCGGTCACGATGTTTACCAGTTTACCAGCAAACGCAACATTTAGTCCCGTCTGTGTTGTTTCTTTGACAACAGCAGTGACCAGTGCTAGTTTGTGTCTTTTAGCTCATAGCTTTAGCAGCAGACTGTTGGACTTCCTGCTGTTGGAATCCTACAGTAAAATACAGTCACACTACACCGTTTAGCTGTCAGAATTTTAGCCGTGTTTAATCCAGTTACTACTGTAGCTAACGGTAGGCTAACGTTACCTGCTGTGTAACGTGTTATTAGGGTTTACTAGCATGACATGCAGCGATGTTTATGTTGCCTCTAACGTGGGTTTCGGAGCATCAGAGCGCAACACAGACATGTAAGTGGCAGTGTAATGAGCCACCGAAATCCGCGTAGCTATTTCACATGCGCATTAACGTGAACAGAAAATTGCGTTGCCTGTGTCTTTCACGGCAAACGTGCATGTGTGGAAAGCGGTCGCACAACAGCTGAAAGCATACTCCTTCATAGTATCCTTCAGTAAAGGAGGAATGTAGCACAATATGGATGTATTAGTAGGAATGTAGCACAATATGGATGTAAAAGCGGTTATAATTAGCCTATGTGACAATAACAATTGTTTTGGCTAAAATCAACAAATAATCATGATAATTAATCGTGATCTCAATATTGATCAAAATAATCGTGATTATCATTTTGGCCATACTCGTGCAGCCCTACATAATACACATTTAAACACAGACTTAGAGAGTGTAGTCTGGTGGCCTGGGGAAACAGAGCAGTGGGAAGAGGAGTGAGCAGGATCATTTTTAGTCAGCAGCAGTACAAGCTGAACAGGATTCCAGTGCTTGTTCTACAACTGTTATGGAGACTCAAGGAGACTGCTGGCTCAGTCTCAATATTGTGTCACTTACTACGTTTCCCTGCCTGTTAGTTTGAACATTTGTGGCCTGTGTTAATTATTGTTCACTACCAAGCCCAGCAAAATAAGATCATTCCACATTACTGTCACATATACAGTACTGTATATATCACTGCTGCTATAAAACAGTGCAGACAGAGATAAAGAAGAAAACCGTCACAGTATATTCTACAGAATATATTAAAAGACACAGACACATTCCCAATATTGCACACATTTGGATTACATTTTTCAGATTACATTATTGATATTGTTTATGTTTAATATATAACTTCTGTTCAGCAAAACTAAACTACTATATTTAAGACATCCAGAGACATTTAAAGCTGTCATTTGTCAACTTCCATTTAGAAAGTTTTGGTTAAAAAGCAATATTACACATTTAGTAGCCTGGCATCCTAATAGCCATTCCTCAGTTCATTTTTGATTTCCAAGGGGCACAGACCAAAATGCCTCCGGGCGCACTTGAATAGACCTACACCCAATCAGAGCAACAAAACAAAGTAGAGCTGAGCGACACCAAAGATCCTCTATACTAAAGATTGGGTATTTCAAGCTGTACCAATGGTATGAAACGGTACACACTTCCTGTCTCCTAAAGGGGTGTGGCCTCATTTGAACGTGTAATGAACGTTGTGTGGATGGATGAAATGTTATATTTGAATAATTTATTAATATGTTCTTTTGCTAATGTTAGCTATTTCCACAGCTAAAAGACATATTTAGCATCCCGGAGATTAGTTTTGTTAGGGCGTTCACCAACGTTAGCGGACGTTAGCTTCTCTGTGTTGCCAGATCTCGTGAGACTTTGGTCCTGAGACAGAAACAGGTCTCAAACTAAGTTAATTTTCTCCTGATGTGTGCGTCTGAAAAATTACATTTTAGTTTCAAAATGTTCTGGAGATATGTGGCTTGTGAATAATGCGTCCAATATTTACTTTGGTGACTATGGGGTGAAAGAATTGGTCCTAATCTGTGTTCACGTTCACTTCCCTCATTGGAATCAATACACACAGGACCTGCTGCTAGTCTCCTAAAGAGGCGTGGCAGTGGGCAGAGCCCACGTGACAGATACAGGAAGCAAGCTCGAGTTGGAGCGTCTCGGTTCTAAACCGTCTCTGGCGACACATGCAAGTGTGGACCGTTTTGAAGCAGGCAAAAAAAAGATAACTGCCTGGTTACAACCTGTACACTTAAATGTGTCTCTGAAAACATTTGAGGCGAGAAATAGGCAATAAAGGAACAGAATCTTCATTCATATTTGATCAGCACTGCCTAGTTTGACAGTTTGATCTGTTTCATGAGCCTAGACTGTGCTGGATGCTGTATGCCAGTTCCGTTTGGTAACTAGGTTCCGTAAGCACCGAAACAGATGAGTTCACAGATTCGTCTGGTTTCCAGGCTACACACTCAGGGCTACAACTAACGATTATTTTCATTATTGATTACTCAATCAATATTTTAATTTATCAATTACCTGTTTAGTTAATAAAATGGCAGAATACAGTGAAAAATTCCCATCTGAGAGGCTATGGTTATGTCTTGAAATGTTATGTTTTGTCAGTGCTAAACCAAATATATTCAGTTTACAGTGATATGAAAATAGCAAATCTTCAAACTGCAGAAGGTGGAGCAAGAGAATGCACTGTAGGTAATTTTACTTAATAAATAAACCGTTGTACATTGATTTTCTGTTGAGCGACTAATTCACTGACATTGATAAAAATAATGGAGTGTCTATTTGCACCCCCGGTACGAATAGCCTCGGCCACACAGCTGAGCTATTCACACCCTGTGACGTAACAACAAAAACACGTTGCTCGCGTGCACCGAAATCATGGCGGACGTTCATCTTCCATGAACGCAGAAACTGGCAGGAAAGGAAAGTTTTGTCTCTAAAGTTTATAACAATTGAATTTCTAGCGGAAAATGGATACTACAATTGCGCTTTTTTCTGTCTTCAGTGAAAGCATACAACCGTTAGTTTGTTAGGTAGTACCTATTTTTTGTATATAGTATGGTTACTTAGCAACCGAGGCTTGAACACACCAAGTGGTAAAGAGTCTGGAGTTCGATTCCCCGGTGAGGTGATCTTGTTTTTTTTTTTCATTTTGGATTGGATAATTTGCATGCCATTGCGCAAGTCAGGGCCAGCAAACGCAAAAAAATGTTTGCAGGGTGGTAGGGGAAGACTCATGAATATTCATTAGGGGACTCATCCCTGAATGGCTAGTACTCGTTGCCTTCTCTGGCTGGGTTGGTTAGGTTTAGGCAAGAGGAGTGGGATTGGTTATGGTTAGGGTAAAGGCCGGGACACACAGGAATTCAGGAACTACATGGCCTATTTCTCGCTTAAAATGTTTTCAGAAACACGTTTTGGTGAACTATTTTAGTACAATATGAGATCGTATTCTGAACGAGCCGCCATGACAGTCTGGCTTTGAATTTCCGTGAGAAAACAAACCCATGTGACGCGTTCGTCCAATCAGCTGCCGGTTTTCATTTCTTGGGCAACAATACAGAGTAGCGCCGTCTGCTGCTATGGAGACGTATTACATTTCTAAAGTCGGTGTCGCCTCAGTGTGTCCCGAGGCAGTTTTTTGGACCTCAGGGACCCGACTGATCATCTCGACCGGCTTTTCTGTCGACTGTTGACCGTCTGGCTGGTGTGTCCCGGCCTTAAGAATGTCAGGGCGAGCCAATCAGTGATGAGTTCCCTAATGAATATTCATGAATCTTCTCCTACCACCCTGTAAAAAAAAATATTGCGTGTGTAAATATATGCCAAGGTACTGTAAATGCACAGGGGCAAATAGCATACATTGACCCCGGCAGGGTACGAATAGCACTTCTAATTGCACCAGGGTAGGAATAGCATACACTGCTAATTGTACCAGGGGTGCAAATAGCCTCACCCTAAAAATAAAAGTGGTGGAGCTAAAAAAAATCTTTAGTATTACATTTGGATGCACGTGAAGGGTCTCTTCTAATTCTGCTTCCAGCGAGTTCCAAATGGTAAAGTACACAACATTTTAAATCTGGGAAAAAGGAAAAAGGAGTTGAGGAATCAAAATTGGTATTGAATGACTTATTTCTTGCAGATCTCCTGGCTTTTAGCAAGTTGTTTTTAGGAGAGACAAAGGTTGGATAAGTACAGCCTACTTTACTCATTGAACCGTTTTGTTCAAATATATAGCAAAGCATATTAATAAGATTTTTTCTTCATTTTATGTAAAGATTTTAATCCATTAATCCATGATCATTGTTGTATTTTAGTTTTGCTCCATTTTGTGTTCACACTAAGCCACAGAGGAAATCACATCTGACTGACTGACAACAGGTCACTGAACCTGATGTATTTATTTATTTTTAGGGCC
The DNA here is from genome assembly GCF_004354835.1 of Perca flavescens. Classification (NCBI taxonomy): domain Eukaryota; kingdom Metazoa; phylum Chordata; class Actinopteri; order Perciformes; family Percidae; genus Perca; species Perca flavescens. Next base: position 29,779,643 of record NC_041351.1, read on the forward strand.
CGAGCGCTGACAGTGGTGAAGGCCCTATTGAAACTGAAGGAATTATTAGGGCCCGAACACGAAAGTGCAAGGCCCCAACGGTGCCTTGCACTGAAAGTGCGAAGGAACCTATTTTTTTTCGTCAGATTATTATTAGGGCCCGAGCGCCGACAGCGGCGAAGGCCCTATTGAAACTGAAGGAATTATTATTATTTTCCCGTCAAATGAATTGGCTTTTTGAGGGGCTTAATATATTCAAAAACTCACCAAATTTGGCGGTTGCATCAAGTCTGGTGAAAATGTACGTATTTTAATAGGCGCACAAAAATGGCTCGCTAGCGCCCCCTAGAAAGTTAAGAAAATTGAACCCCTGCAGTGCGTTTAACGTAGACTCACGAAACTTGGTAGACATATGTAACATGTCAAGATGTACAAAAAACTTCATTAGAGCCATACCCTAAACCCAACAGGAAGTCCGCCATTTTGAATTAAATGTTCGAAATTAGGCCATTTCCACATGTCGTACTTTAACGAACTCCTCCTAGAGATTTCATCCAATCAACTTCAAACTCGGTCTGTGCCATCTTAAGACGTTAAAGATGAAAAGTTGTTAAAAGAAAAACTTTTGGTCATAGGGCGTGGCCGTGGCGGGGCGGCCATTTTGTGCGTTTCGCCGCCGAAACAGGAAGTGGGTGTAACTCGAGTGTACGTTGTCCAACTGGCTCGAAACTTTTCAGGATTCATAACCCAGAGTCCAACCCTGAGGACAAATAAAGGCCGATATTTACTTAAAGTCATAGCGCCCCCTGGTGGCAACAGGAAGTAGGCCTAAAAGTCAAGGTGCTATACGTAAACGAACTCCTCTAGAGATTTCATCCGATGGACTTCAAACTTGGTCTGTACCATCCCAACACCTTAACAATGAAAAGTTATTAAAAGAAAAACTTTTTGTCAGACGGTGTGGGCGTGGCGTGGCGGCCATTTTGAGTGTTTAGCGATAAACAAAGAAGTTGTTGTAACTTGAGTGTACTTTGTCGTATCTCACCGAAATTTCTCACGATTGACAAGGGTCCAGGCCTGAGGACACCTACAGGCTAAAATTCAATTTTGGTCATAGCGCTGGCAACATGAAATGCGCCTTATATGACAAACATCATCCGAAACTTAGAATGTGTGGTCTACGTGTGATACTGAGCCACGCCCCCTTTCATAACATTTGAAGCGTTTAAGGTAGAGTCTTGTGTGAGGTGTCATTGAACTCAGCAGAGACTTCGTTTTTAATTGGTCATGATTTGACCCGCCCCCTATGCTTAAGTCCCGCCCCCTTTCTTAAAATTTGAACTGTTTAAGATAGACCCTTGTGTGAGGTATCAATGAACGGCTAATGAACCGCATGATGTAGAATCTTGTGTGAGGTATCGTTGTACTCGGCGGGAAGTTCCCTTTTCATTGTTGACGATTCGCAGCGTCTGAGTGCCGCGCAAATGCGCGGCCGCAAGGAGCGCCGTCCGCCGGTAACCCCGACGCGCGCAGAGGCGCGAGGGCCCGTCCATCGCTGCTCGCAGCTTTAATTTTTATTGTCTCTGGTGATACAAGAAATCATGAAGTAATAACTAATTATGAGCATTATTATCTGAGACTTAAACTGGAGCTCATATATCATAATAATTACAGACAGGTAGAAACAGGAAAGTTTGTTTACAGTTCTGGTAAGCATGTAATTCAACACAGTGAAAACTGATGAACCAAATGGAAAAAAAGTAAATGTTGGATCACACTAAGAAATGTGTACACTACATCAAAATGGATCAGGTAAAACAGGAAAACTTGTGGACAGACAGGTTTGTCCTGGATGCCTTCTGGCTGATTGCAGACAGCAGGGAACTCTTGAGAATGCCTGCCTCACAACATAAAGATGCATCTTCCAGGAAGTTGCAATACCTCGAGGTAACAAACTGACCAGCAATGACTCATCTATCTGAGAGGTACTGTAAATACCACCAGCTGCTGACTGTAGCATGCCCAATCAATTCAGCTCAACACCTCGCCTGATAACACACAATGGAGGCTTTAATAATGTCAGGTGCCCTGTGTGCAAGAGTGTGAGTGTGTGCCAGTGAAGACTAGAGCGAGACCATGGAGCAGGGATGTCAGTTACAAATCCACAAATCATCTCTGTCAGATTTAGTGCAGGGACCCACATGTAAAGATATAGTTGATGCAGAATAGTAGTGAGAGAGTGATGAATGTGGTGCATGAATCCTAACTCACAGTATATACTGTACATGCTGCTCCCTTAAGTATGAAAAAAATCACCAGGCCAAACTTGTATTACATAATCTCCTAATTTAGCCTACGGTTCCTGATGACAGTAAACATACCTGGTAGAGCAAGAGCTAAGAAATTCTCTGAATTATTACTTTGTTGTCCACAAATATAATCTTTCACATCTGGGTTAATTGATCTTCTCACAACCTTTTTTCAACAATACATCATACAGTTTGAATAAAGTTGTGTGTGTGTTTATATTGGAACAGAAAACTGTAGGTGGTTTATTTGTAGGCCGAATTTTCCACTAAACCCAAACAATTTATATAATGTCCTCGGTCACATATCGGTGTAACAAGCAACATTAAGTTTCGAAGTTTTAATTTAAAAAATGTGTAAAGGAAGTCATCTTTTGTGACAAAAGTAAGAAAGATAGTTTGTCTAGTTTACTTACCCACTGTATCCACTCCATACTTGTGACCCGCCACCTGATGTGACAGCGGGACGCAGCCGTTCAGGTGAACCTGGACTTGTGGCCCCAGTGGCAGCTGACCGCACTGGTCTTTCGCGGGGTGCCCGCCGGAGAGCCGCGGGGTCCGGCTGACCCCACCAGCTCCTGAACTGGGAGTCAGTTCCAGTCTTCCGAGACCTAGAGAGGACTCCATCATCACTTGACGCTGAGTTGTTGACATTTGCACCAAAAAATATATATAAAAGGGGGAGAAGCACTGTCTTTTTTTCTCAATAAAAAATAAAAAGTCAACGATGTGACTATCGATTCACATACTGTTATTGTTACGTAAGCACAGAATACAGCCCCGCACACAAACTGTTAGGGCGTGAGGTTGAAAAGCCCTCATGGATATGGTCCAGTCCAGATGAAACCAGCACAGCAGCTTCGGTTTGGTTCGCAGTTTTGCACCACCGACAACAACCACCTTGATGGAAAGCAACACTGCCGTGTCCGGTGGTGAAACAGTGCTCCTGAAGCAGTGCTAATTCAATGATTTTCATATCTTAAACAGAAGCATAAATACACCCTGGCCACATCCCACTTCCTATGAGTGGGTCAAATAGAAACAAAGCACGATTTCCGTTAGCAGCTTCCAAAATAAAACGAACGGCGAAGCATCGATACTGTATTGTACCACGGTAGTAAATGCGGAGATCTCTGCTGCTGATAAAAAGTCGACAGTCGTGTTGTTCAAGCGTTACGTGTCGGTCCAATCCCGAACATCGTTATTTATTGTCAATACCAATATATGTGGCAACTTTATTTTGAAGGCAAAGTCATCCAACCTCCGGTCTTATCTTTATCAAGTTCAGCTAGCCTGACACACGCAGCTTCACTTCCTCGCTTTAGAGAAGTAAATACTGTTGTATCTCAGTAATGGTGAGGTTACGACACACTCAAGAGTGATATCCAGTTCCAGTCAGCAAACAGAGAAGCAGGCGGGTCAAATAGAGACAATAAACTCTCGAAACTGCACAAAGAGGCTACTCAGTCCTGGTTTTGATTGCTAAGTCATCGATACTGTCCATTAGGCTGCTAAGCAAGCCCTTCATCGCGTCACAATTCAGCAGACCAGAGGGACATCACGCTTGCCATGCAGACTCCTTCAAAACGAAGGCCTATCCGTTGAGGTTGAGCACAAAAACGATGCATTGTCGCCCTAAAATTCATTATATTAAAAGGAGTCAGTAGAGTGATCCTCATCTAGATATCCAGGTCAGTGTAGGCGGCTACCGTCTATGTAATGAGTAGCGCCCAAAGCCTTTCACAGGTTTGCGACACTTGCCATTGGTGTCGCAAACTTACATTCGCGGCAGCAGTCGTGCCTGGATGATAGATGCATTCTAGATCATCACAACAACGATGCGACCAAAGATTCGAAATATATATTATTATATATATTTTACATACACTCTTGCTTGTCGATGTTGTTAATAATTCCTCCCCAATTTCGGATCCCATTGCTTCTGAAACATGTCCAGTTGTGTAGATTTTGGTTTGGTCAAGCCAGCCGCGGTTTGAAAATACACGGTCTAGCCAGCCGTCAAAATAAAAAAGGCGTGTGCGCCTATTACTATGAGTACGGTAATTTCAGTACCAGCAGAGAGAGGACGCGCATTCAGAGCGCTCGAGTTGCATCTATCTATCTATCTATCTATCTATCTATCTATCTATCTATCTATCTATCTATCTATCTGTCTGTCTGTCTGTTTGTCTGTCTGTCTGTCTTTATTTCTCTCTCGCTCTGTCTTTCTCTTTCATTCTTAATTATTCTTTCTTATTTCTCTCGCGCTCTCATGCTTTCATGTTCTTCTCTTTCTTTCTCACTCTCTTTCTCTCTCTCTCATTATTTATTTATTTCTTTCTTTCCCTCACTCTCCCCTTTTTCTTTCTCTCTCTTTCTTCCTCTTTCACTCTCTCTTTCTCTTTCTTTCTTTTTTATGTATCTCTCTTTCTCTTTTCTATCTTTATCCTTTTTTAAAACTCACATTGTCTTTGACTAATGTTTTTTTTCTTTATAGGTCACATCTCAATACATTGTTTTATGTAAATGTTTACAGCACAAGCAGACAAAATAAAGTATCTCTTTCTAAATACATTTACTGCATATTTATTTTTGTTCTCTTGTATTCAGTGTCCCATACATTATACACACCCCATGTGATATAGGACATTTTCGACTACCGAGGCCCTTAAAGACCTCATTTAAATTATGTAGAAAAAAAAGATCAGTTACAGGACATCCCATACACTATGCACAAGTCATTTGAAACCATTTTACAGTAGCGTTTTGGAGATATGTCACATTATTCGACGCCTATAACGACCTCATTTCTAATAAGTAGAAAAAAAGATTGGTCAGTTGTGATACAGGACATCCCGTACACTATGCACACCGAAACCATTTTACAGTAGCGTTTTGGAGATATGTCACGTTAAGTGACTTCAGAGGTGTATATAGAGGTGATCTCTTCTCACACATGAAATTGTACAGTACATACTTTACTGCCAAGAAATGTGTGATTTATCACACATTGATACTTGAAAGTCTTATATTTTCTTTATATTTTCCATTTATGAACTGAAATACTATATGATTTTTTTTAAAACAATTTGCTTATTCAAGCCATTTTTTTTATGAACATCATAAACTTTTAGAAACTTATCAAAAAACAAAACCACACATATGCATAAACATAAATAAAAAAAGCCATGTATTCTTTAGACCCTGCTAATAAAAATAAATAAAATACAATAAAATGTTCACTTTACATGGCTACCTTAAATAGACAATTTTAAATGGTAGAGAAACAATAAAAAAATTAATAATCAAAGCAATGAAAAATGTAAGGGAATTCAAGAAATTCCTAAATTGGACTTCCTAAATTGAATTCAAGAAAATGTCATTTCTTTTTTACATTTAGCCAGTACAGTTGTGGCAATTCCAGTGATCATCCCCACTAATGGCACTTTGTGGTATGTTCACACAGTTAGGATGATACCACCCCTTGTACAAAGAACATTCTACCATTACTTCACTGCAGTGTGCAGTCCTGCATATGCAGTACACATTCACATGCGTTTGTCCTGACTTTGGAGCACCAACTCTTGGCTCTGTTTTAAAATGGATTTGTCCTTTCTTGAAGGAAGTTAAAAGTTCAGTCCTCAACCGGCCCTCACGGGAACTTGCAGTTTTCTGGCCTCAGGTTGCAGCACAATGCAAATGCAAAAGTAATTGCAAACAAACCACAGTTACTACAATTCTGCCACGCTCTGGACGGGGTAGGACACAAAAGCAGAACACAGGGCGAGTTCCATAATACTACTGTTTATTAGAAAATGAATAATGTAGATGGTGTTCCGTCGTGGAGGTTATGGGAGTGAGTATGGGTAGGTTGTGGCTCAGCAGAAGTACAAACGGCAGGCGAGAATAGTCGGCAACAGGCTGGGGGTCCAGAGACACGGAGATCAAGGCAGAGGTCGGCACGAGGAGTCCAAACAGAAGATCCAGTTGAGGAGGGAAAAAGGCAGTAGCCGGCGGTGGAGGGAGAACAGCGTCTAGGAGGCAGAACACAAAAACACAATGAGGAAAAAAAAAGGCTAAACTACGGGAAACTCAGGATAATAACTAGAACTGGAGATAGCTGAATAATGCACAGAAACGCAAGAGATAAATACGTGGCTGAAACAATTATCAGACGGGGACTGAAAGCAGACCTCTCCCTGATATAGGGAGAGTGGCAATCAGCCCCAGGTGGACTGGGGCAGGTGTAGTAGATTGTAGCGATTGCAGCAGCCTTGGTGCCGGGGTGCCTTCAGTGGTAGTGGGAACTCAGGAAACTGAGGAACAAAAAGAGACGGACGGAGACAAACAACACAGACACAAAAAGGGGCAGAGGTAAGGGAGACACACAAACGGGAAGGGGAGACAGCTCAGGGAGGAGGGGCCCTGACAAATTCGACTGATGTTGGACAGCAGGGTAAATAACTGTAAATTTGTCTTCCTTTGGCCTTATTAACCATGACAAAACTTGTTTGTCTTTGTTGTATAGCACTGTCGAAAGACTGTCATAAATGCAAACCTGATTGTTCCAACAAAACATGTTGCTAGCAGTTACCCAGTGGTTGTCCCCAGTGTGTAAAATTTGCACAAATGGGCTGCTTGGAATACCCAAAATCCCTCCCTTATGTAAAACACTAAATAAAACACTTGAGTGAAAGCCATGAATGTGAGGGTACTCGCTTGCAAGCAAGTATGATGCAAAATCTATCTCATCACAGCTAAGCCAGTGGTACGGATGAAGAACAGCAGTCATTTTGCTATGTTTTGGGACCTGTGGAGGCCTTTGTAGTCTTGCTGCAGATTTCTTTTCTGAGGGGTCTGCTCCTTGCCAGCATGGTCCATAGTTTTTATTTACAGATGTTGTTGTACTCCCAGGTTTTTTTGGGATGTCAGTGCTCCTTAAAGGTTCCTGTGGAACAGATATGTGTTTTTTCAAAGCCTGATAGATAGATAGATAGATAGATAGATAGATAGATAGATCATCAATTATTCACCCTAAAAAGTGTTAATTCTTATTGAAGTCATACCTTATCCGACTTGGGTCCTGTCGAGCTGGTGTCAGTCACTGTCTGTGGTCTCTCCAAACCTGGTTTGCGTCCTTTGACTGGAGCCTAAACCATTCACATCACATACAGGAAGATATATTTCTCACATCACATAAACTAAAATTACATTTGTGGCTTTGAAAAACTTTTCTCTTGCGTGCTGAGTCAGAGAACTCCATCAAGAGAGCATTATGTGTCTGCTGATAAATCTGTACAAAGTCGTCAAGCCTTGTGAGACGACGTCTCTGGAATCTAATTTTTTTCAGATCCCATTGGCTTTTCTCCATTATAGCCTGAGTCTTGTTGTCCTCAGTGTAGTTCTACATTATTGGATAAAATAATTAATGAGAGTTAAATAGTACACATATTATGCATGTCATTTTGGACAAGTTATGTATTCACTGTGTAAGATATTATCAAACATGTACCTGTGTGCCTGACTGACTGCATCGCATTAAAATCTTGGAAAAATGATTGTAGGCTGGTCCTTTTCCATGGCGGCCAAGATCACCTATATTAAAGTAAATAATTTAGACCTTAAAATGATGATTACCCACAACATATTATTTACCGCAGTGAACACAAATGAATGGATCAAATATGCCATATCATGTTTTATTTCACTACAATCAGGTAATTAAATGTTGAATTAAGTTGATTTGTTTTTGTTTTTAAACATTATGGCTGTAACATTGTCAAATATTTGCCTTTGTTCAAATCCCACAACCTCACCCCAAGCAATCCTCAAAAATAAGTTGTCACTTACCCAGCATGAGACCAGACCACAAAACTGCCAGAGGTAGGAAATATTTCACCAGGTTAGGCATGAATGTAGGTGAATAATAATGCACAAATCAGACAAACCTCAAAGTCATTTTCAGCATTTTCTGCATGGTCACTGCTTTCAGAAAAGCCAATTGTTTGCAACCTGTTCTGAAGGTTTTGGAAGTGTTTTTCCACGTTGTCACCACTCCGAGGACTTGAGAACAGGACTGCCATGCTTGTAATAATGTCATCCATTTCCATCAGTGTGGCAGCACTTGTCAGGAGGCCAAAAAGATGCATGGACAGTCTTTAGTGTTTGGGGGAACTGACAAACATGATAAATGTAATTTTAACATGTATTACAGACAAAAACCATAAATACTCTCAGAAGAAAACAAAAGTTGATCATTGTCATGTGTCAGTTTTTGATTCTCTTTGTAACGTAAAGTAACATTACAGACCTTCAATACACAAGCAGAATTAATTACAGTGTAAGAAAGACACCTTAAAATAAAGTGTAACCTAATTTTTAGTTAAAGACATTGTGGTTCTATGGTTCGCCTTTTAAAGAATCGTTCCATTGTAAACCATGACCATGTCCATCCCATTGTTTATTAAAAAGTGAATTAATTATTTTATGTGAATAACCATGTATGACAACACAATATATAATCAACTTACTGTTTCCGGCAGAACACTTTGGCATTCTTCATGATGTGGCTTAGGCACCGATGAAGAATTGGCATATTCATGACCTCTTTCAACTGTCCAGCGACAATGTCATAGTAGACGCTGAGCAAGCTCTCCAAAGAATGTTTACAAAAAGTGTAGGCAACAGCTTGCATCAGAACAAGGGACCCATCACAGATTATCATCACAGGTCTCCTCACAGATTTCCTTCCAAACAACTTGTAGTAATCTGTTTGAAAAGACTCCATAAAAAATAACACTGATACAGTGGTGTGTTGGCAGGTGACATACGTTGCAACAGGGATAGGGGAGGATCCTTTAATAGGATGCCTCACCACCAACTCATACACATAAAAAGGTGCTTCCTGTGGCGTCAATATACACAATATCATCCCTGCCTCGTTGGTGGAACAGTCTGATTGTGTTTTTGGACCACAGCATGACTCCTTTGGGGTGCAAGAGCACCTTTTGGAGAACTTCATTGTCTTCATCTGTTTTTTCCTTCACCATTTTGAGAAGACTTAGTATTTTGTTGTCATGCCTTCTGCATTTCCTTCGTGTCATGTAGGCTATGTTTTTGAGGACTGCAGCTGTAGGTGCCTGGTCTCTGCATCCTGATTCAAAGACTTTAGGTTGGATTTTGTCCATACACTGCAAATGTAAGGCCCTTGGAAGCACTGATTCAAGTTGCTTTCCAAAAATGTCTTTGTTATCAGCTCGTACATATCTTCTTTTTAATTCTTCCATACTGTGACAGACCTCCTCTCCCTGAAAGGTCACCCAGGCCTTCAGGGTACTCTCATCCCTCACAGTGACCTCTACACAAACTGGGCAATCTGAAAATGTGCAGTATCCCAGGCAACTAAATAAAGGTCCTTTTCTTTTGGACATTTTATTTTTCACGGTGTGCCTTTTAAAAGCAATGCTGCAGTATGGATGTACAGATTGTATTCCTTTTGAGATTATATTTGTCCAGTGCAGATCTTTAAACTGGTGCCCAACCTGTCGTTTTATCAGGTCGCTCCACTCCTTAGTGTCCTTAAAAAAAAACATGGGCCTGTCGGCAGCTTATGCCGAAAAAAGAGGCTATCTGGACCACTATTTTCGGAAGATGTTTCTGATGCTTGGGTAGAATCCTGTCTCTCAGTGAGCTAAATGCAAAAAAACAGTTATTAAATATATTAAATGTAGTTCAGTGTGAATACTGTTTACCTGCAAGTCCTACAAATGAAGGAACTTCATATTAATGTAGAACATGGTTAAAATTGTAACTTTGGTTGTTTACAATTACAAAAAAACACTTCTTTTAAAAAATATATTTGGTAATTATTTTTGTTTTGTGGTTTGACTGTTATTACATGGAATTGTGTCATTAGGAGAGATAAAACATTTTTTATAGTGTTTTATGTTGTTTAAAAAACAATTGATTCTGTATTTGTTTCTTTCAGATTTTTTTTCATTATCAGGAAAAGTTTGCCAAAAACATAGCAAATTTAAACAATGTTTTTACATTTGCTGTAATAATTGATTACCTTGGTCAGAAGAAAGAAAAATGTTAAATTTGCCACCACAATCTTAAGACCAAGACCTATATTACAAACACCCTCACTGCAGCATTCATTTCTTATCTTTTTCAGGTACTTTATAGCCAAGGTAATAACACAAAGTATAGCGTTTTAAATGTGTATTACAGATTTTAAAAATGAAAATTTGAAAATGAAAATCAGATTTCTGATGTTATGACTGTGGAAAACCATCTTCACAGTTAATTAAAAGGTCCATTGTTACAAAGCGTATTCTGTAATGTGTAGCTTCTAACAAGTTCTGTGATTTTACTATTTGTGTTGCTTTTAGATGGTACTTGGCTGGCCAGAGTATATGTCTGGATGGTTAAAAGGTTAAGCTTTAATTGATCACACAAATGACAACATTCTTAAACACCAGGTGAACGCTCCCTGCATATCAAAGTTGATGAGTTGCTTAAAAAAGGCTTTACCTTGGATGAAGAAGACTTAACCTCCTCCAGATCCTTGTCCTCATACTCAATGTCGGTGTCAGGTGCAGCATCAGGACTTCCCAGAGGAGAACACTTAGATGCACAGTGAAAGGAAAATGAGTAAACATTGTTGTTGGACCACAACAGTGTGCGATTGAACAATGTTAAAGGAATTGCAATGTCATTTTGTGTTCTTCAATTTCAGATATCAAAATACTAAAGTTTTGATGTCTGAAAATATTTTATCTAAAATTACTAAAATATTCAAACCAAAAAAGAAACAATAAAGAACAACATAGGGACAATTATTTGCTGAAAATGGACTGAATTGACAATGTTAGGTGCATTTAACAAAGAAACAACCTTGGGCAACAGAGCCTCCAACACATCTCTGCTCTCAGACTCTCTGTTGCTTTCCAGAGTTATGAAAGGACTGCCCAAGGTAGAAGGCTTAGATATACAGAAAAACAAAATGATATATATATATATATATATATCATTTTGTGTTATATTATATTATATAAATTATACTTAAAAGTTTTCTGTGCATGTCGGATGTTGTGCCCTAATAATATATATATATATATATATATATATATATACAGTTATATATATATATATATATATATATATATATATATATATATATATATATATATATATATATATATTATTAGGGCACAACATCCGACATGCACAGAAAACTTTTAAGTATAATTTATATAATATAATATAACACTGCATCACAACAACCTTGGGGCTCGGAGATTTGGCCTCCAACACATCTCTCTCCTCAGCACTGCCTTCAGGAGGCTCCTCATACAATGGACAATCGTGACAAGTTCAACCAAAGACAAACAATTATTTTATTTTTCACTTGTAACAATTTTTATTTGCAACAATTTTGTTATTGTTAATAAATTACTTTTAATTTACTAATATCAAAATATTTTGGTCACAATATTACCTTCAAGTGTGCAAAAAAAATGTTTCTTAGTCGTATCCTGTTTGATAGTGAATTTGGAACCTGTAAAAATTGTTGCCCAGATACGCACTTTCTTCCGTAGCACAGCCGTGTATAACGTTCTGTATGTCTTGCAAAGTGAGCGTAATTTTACGACTCTGTGAAGAGAAAAGTAAAGCAAAAATGTTTTAATTCCTTTTTTTATAAATAAAAATTGCCAATTCAAATGTCAAATAGTAATATAACTACCGAATAGATAATGAAAATGTTACGTACCTTCCCAAATTTTTTAAAACAGTATCTTCTGAAATATACAATAATGAAATATTTTTTGTAAACAACATGGCAACATTAAAACAATAGTTAATGAAGAATAGCTACAGTTAAAGAATCAATTATTTATATAAAAAGGTTAACAACTTACCGCTCTTTCGCCTCATGATGCTTTTTCAAAGACTAGGGCCGGAACACATCAGGCCGATTATCGGCCGTGGGACAGTCTGGTGAGGTCAGTGACTCAAATCTGTTCGGTGTGTCCCGTGCCGTCGTCCGTCTGGGGGGCTGTCGGCGTTCATTTTGGCCGACCTGACATGTTCGGTCGGCGGCAGGGCCGTCGGGACTCACCCGGAAATGACGCGAGTAATGATATGAAGCTGATATGAAGACAGATTCGGCAACAGCATGGCCTATTTATCGCAAAATGTTCTCAGAAACACGTTTCAGTGAACTATTTTAGTACAATATGAGATCGTATTCTGAACGGCCGCCATGACAGTCAGGCTTAACAAACCCATGTGACGCGTTCGTCCAATCAGCTGCCGGTTTTCATTTGTTGGGCAATATTACAGATTAGCGCCGCCTGCTGTTATAGAGATGTATTACGTCTCGTCTCCTCTCGTCTTTTTGGTCTGTCCCGAGGCAGTTTTTTGGACCTCGGGGATGCGACTGATCATATCGACGGGGTTTTCTGTCAACGGTCGGCCGTCGGCTATATGTGTCCCGGCCCTTATGCAATTCACCCACCCTCACCTAAATTCACCTACATGTCTTTCAAAAAAATATTTTTTCAAGCTATTAAACGTTTTAAATTGATGTTGAAAAAATCTGTAAGTTTAAAGTAAGTAATAGGCTACTATACTAACAAATGTTATCGTTACTACTGTTATTCAAAGTAAAATTATTTTGTAAAAGCCCGAGTTTTGTTTTCATGCGGTGATCATGCAGTGATTCGGCCAATCAGGACACAGTGCACATTTAGAGGATAGACTGAAGGGCGCCGCCTTGCAGGTGCGATCATGAGTTGATCATGCATCAGAAGAGCCAAAGAGAATGCAACGTCAGATGATGCTGCATGTCATAAAACTTTCCACTTGATTCAAACTTATTTTTCTATTTGTGCTATGCAAAATAACTGTAGAAGTGTTTTTCCCTATTACTTTACCATACTTTCAAGATTTGTGTTTTAAACTATAAAAAATAAATAAATAACACAAGTAGGCCTACTCTCAGAAAAAAACGTAAATGGAAACAAAGTAAAAATGCAAAGAAAACTGTTAGCATGTAAACTAATTTCTGTAATTATTAAAAAGTATCCTGCTTATAACCAGAAAAGAATATTTTTGAATGTGTTAAATGCCATTACATTGTCTAGAGAATGTCACCTGTATAGACACCAGGACTCTGTAAAATCAAATAAAAATAAAAATAAAAACATAAAAATTCATTCACCATACAATTTTTAGGTTTTATTATTTTTACCAAACTTTGTATAGAGATATAATGAAAGACACATACAGTACTCACTCACACACACACACACACACATGCGCGCACACACACACACACACACACACACACACACACACACAGGTCTTTAGACACCTCTGAAGTCAATTAATGCGACATATATAGACATATCTATAATTAAACATGACCAATCTTTTTTTCTACTCATTAGAAATGAGGTCGTTATAGGTCTCCAAAGTCGAATAATGTGACATATCTCCAAAACGCTACTGTAAAATGGTTTCAAATGACTTGTGCATAGTGTACGGGATGTCCTGTATCACAACTGACCATTCTTTTTTTCTACTTATTAGAAAGGAAGTAGTTATAGGCTTCCAAAGTCGAATAACGTGACATATCTCCAAAACGCTACTGTAAAATGGTTTCAAATGACTTGTGCATAGTGTATGGGATGTCCTGTAACTGATCTTTTTTTTTCTACATAATTTAAATGAGGTCTTTAAGGGCCTCGGTAGTCGAAAATGTCCTATATCACATGGGGTGTGTATAATGTATGGGACACTGAATACAAGAGAACAAAAATAAATATGCAGTAAATGTATTTAGAAAGAGATACTTTATTTTGTCTGCTTGTGCTGTAAACATTTACATAAAACAATGTATTGAGATGTGACCTATAAAGAAAAAAAACATTAGTCAAAGACAATGTGAGTTTTAAAAAAGGATAAAGATAGAAAAGAGAAAGAGAGATACATAAAAAAGAAAGAAAGAGAAAGAGAGAGTGAAAGAGGAAGAAAGAGAGAGAAAGAAAAAGGGGAGAGTGAGGAAAAGAAAGAGAAATAAATAAATAATGAGAGAGAGAGAAAAAGAGAGTGAGAAAGAAAGAGAAGAAAATGAAAGCATGAGAGCGCGAGAGAAATAAGAAAGAATAATTAAGAATGAAAGAGAAAGACAGAGCGAGAGAGAAATAAAGACAGACAGACAGACAGACAGACAGATAGATAGATAGATAGATAGATAGATAGATAGATAGATGCAACTCGAGCGCTCTGAATGCGCGTCCTCTCTCTGCTGGTACTGAAATTACCGTACTCATAGTAATAGGCGCACACGCCTTTTTTTTTGACGGCTGGCTAGACCGTGTATTTTCAAACCGCGGCTGGCTTGACCAAACCAAAATCTACACAACTGGACATGTTTCAGAAGCAATGGGATCCGAAATTTGGGAGGAATTATTAACAACATCGACAAGCAAGAGTGTATGTAAAATATATATAATAATAATAATATTTATATATTTATATTTATCGAATATTTTTTTTTGACGGCTGGCTAGACCGTGTATTTTCAAACCGCGGCTGGCTTGACCGCAGTGCATAACTGGTAGTGCCACTCCGTTAAGTCGCAAATTATCTGGTAAAACCAATATGTAGGGCGCAGAGCATCAAGAACAGAGGCAAAGCGCAGCTATATGTCATATCATTGCTTCTGGCTTTGGTTGCGCCTTGAAAGGTCAGTGTCAACTGTACAAAGAATTTCAGCCTTTGGCTGACAATAAAGTTGTATCGTATCGTCAACGAGGTCAAAGTTGAAATAATTTGAACTTTGAGCGCAGTGCTCAGCAGCAATTTCAAGCGGTGGAACAAGGTAGCACTTCCTCCAAGTTGTATCCACCACTCTCCCCATAGGAAAAAGTGTTTTTGGGCCATATGGCATCCCATGATGGGCCAGGAGTACTTGCACTGTTTGGCCCATAAAACATAGATGAATAATAATAACTGGATACTGGATCCCAAAATTTAGTTCAATGGATTTGCTTGCCTGGCGCATATGCCAAAAAAGTTTCTAAGCTCACAGGTTTACTTCTGTGATATGAAGCCCACTGAATAGAGCTCAACAGTCCAGAAGCTTCCAGAACCACAGCGGGTTCTGGAAGTAAAAATACAATGCAATTTCTCCATTGACAAATTGGAGTATAAGCCATAAGACTTAAAGACTAACTGGTAGTTTTAAAACCAGCATGCCGACGTGACTCAGCGATTGTATATGCTAATATAGACGCCAAAAGTTCATGGGGCACCAACCTTGTTTTGAGATAAATGTCTTTTATTCGCGATATCTTGGATACGTACTCCATTACCCACAATCCTGAACAATCCCACAATCCCACAGTGATGCCTCTGATTGGTGGAACTCATGCTGGTGAGGAGGGGGAGCTGCCTGCTGATCCGTCATGTGCATGCCCAAGATGATAATCCTGTTTTACGAGGATTGATGACACTGCACGAAACACGATCGGTTTCACGCTTCTGCCATTAGCCTCCACCTTGAAGCTAACGTTAGTTTAGCTAACTTAGCTAATTCAGCTAACCGCTAGCTGACAGCTTGATTCAGTCTAAAATAACAATTCAAACTAAACAGTGGGTAAAGCAGGCTACAGCTGACGTAACAGCTGTTATATATTTTAACGTTTAAGTTATTAAATGCTGTCTCAGCTAGCGGTTAGCCGAATTAGCTGTTAGCTAAACTAACATCAACTTCCATTCTTCAGTAGTGCGCGGTGGTTTATGGGATGAGTAGTTCCTTTGCTCGATAATGAAACTATGTACACAGTCTTGTACCTTTGACTTTTTTTGGATTTTCTGTTTGTTTTTTCAGTCAGAATGATACGTTGTATGCTTATGAGTCACGTGGTAGCTGGTTAGCCTAAGGCATGGTCTAAAACTCTTTATGGACGGATTTATTCAGAAGTCAATGGGAGAAATGATGGGAAATTTACTTCCGGAACCCAAGGTCTCTCAGAGGAGGGGCGGGACTGTTGAGCTCTATATTTGCAATAGTGTTTCTCCCGATGGCCCCGCCCACGAGTTCCCGCTCAGGCCATAGACTTTACATTGGCGTGATGTCAGAAGTTTTTTAAATCGCTTTTCTTGGCTCAAGGCAAATTTGTAAAATATAAAAAGTCCATGGATTAATTAATTAGTTGTTTGCCGTTCGAGGTGTCCTGTCAATAATTATACAGACGTTTATTTTACAATTGTGTTGATTTTCCAGTAGCCTACAGTATTGGCTTTGGTTACAATACTGAACCAAAAGACCTATTTGAGTTGTTTCAGGCTTGTTTTAATAGTGGTATTATCTCTTCCTGGCGGTATAATGCCATCATTAAACCTATCCCTAAGTCATCAAAGAATGAGCCCAATGACCACATGATTATAGAGGCATTAACCTTAACAGTACCGTGTATAAACTTGTATCCATCATTTGTAATTAATCTTGAAAGAATAGGTTTGCTGGTAGATATTTGATTTTTAGTATGCTACTTTATGCAGATGATAGTGTATAATCTTATACTAGCATTGGCAAGGTTGGTTGGTACCAATGTAGTTCTTAGATCATCTAGATACCAAACCATGGTACCAATATCGTCACTCTAGCTTTAAAAGAAGTTTTAATGTTGTGGCTAAATGGTGCCGGAGATGTAGACTAGTGGAAAACCAGGATAAAATACAAAAAGTACATTTCAGGCAGCAATTAGTTGCAAGGAGCACAGTTAATCTTGTTTAATCAGTGATGTCATATACCGACCAATATAAATATTTAGGTTTTACTTTGAATGAGCATGTGACCTTTATCAGTGTTTTAGGTTATTCAGACGGTAGAGGGCTGGGATCAGCACTCAGCAAAGTCAAACTATGTCAGGATCTGTGATTCTGTACTTATACATAACTGTATAAGTCTTGTGTGTGTCACAGTGTGGCTTCAGATGATGCTTCTGGCATGAGCAATTTGATTGTCTTTAGGTGTGGACAAGCTTACACCAGTTTTAGAAATCAGTGGTGATGTAGAATGGGAACCTTAAACCCACATCACCACTTTTGCAGTGAAAGGTTTTTACAAGGCTCCATTTCACATGTTGGAGACCTAAGAGAATAAGAAAAACAGTATTGTGCTTTGTTCTACCTCCAGCAGGGATAGAAAACTAAAGAACTTTTAGGGGTCTTCCCTCTAGCCTATTAAGCCCTGGTATTCATCAGTGTCTTCTGTAGGTCTCCACCTGCTGCTTGTTTTGCCTCATTTTAACTTCTAGGTCTGTTCTGGCTAGTATATATCCACGATGTTTCACTTCCGGGATTGCTCCATTGCCACCGGAAAATCCACCGGATTTCACTCTTTTCGGCCAGATGTCTGTTACCTTCCACTTTGTTTGTGATGAAATTCTAAACTCTGGTGGATTTATGAGGATTATGGTTAACTGCTCCTCAGATCTCTGCAGGGTAAATCCAGACCAAAGACGATTGTGATTGGTTTAAAGAAATGCCAATAAACTAGAGCACGCTTTTCTCCCATCCTGGAATGCTGTGTGGACTAGCCAGACCCTCCTCCACAGCGCTGTAGAGGAAGGTCTGGTAAAGCAAGTCTACCTTGGTCGAGGTCTTCTCATTGTTTGCCGTGGTTAAAGGCCCTGGGAACACATGTGGTTTACCTGCACGTGTGGCAAGTATGCACATTCCTAGCGTAGCCTAACACCCCATTTAAAAGCCTCATCCCACTTTTGGTTGTACACATAGGATTGTAGGGACAGTCGCAGCTAACGAAACTCTTACAGCTCACAAATATTCATTAACTTGAAATCAGACACCGTTGTTGGCTTTATAAAACATTTAGTTAGATGTTGTATAAGTGGCGTGATGAAATTCAAACTGTAAATATACTCGAATTATGACCAAAAATGAAGCTAGCTATCCGTGATTTGTAGCTACACATAGATAGGATTGAAGTGACAGTCGCAGCTAACAAAACACCTAGCTAAACTTCACAAATATTAATCAACTTGTAATCGGACACCGTTGTAAGCTTTATAAGACATTTAGGTATATGTTGTATAGCTAAGTGGCGTGACATTGTGTGTAACATGTGGTAAGAGATTGCTGGTGTAACAAGCTCGCTGACCGCGCTCTCACTCTCACACAACGGGCCATTTAGCTAGCAGGAAGAGGGGCACCAGCAGCACCGGCGCTGAAGTCCGACACACAGTCTTACCATATTTGCAATTAGCCATCAATTTTCGTTTTTACGGCCCATATTTGAGCTTTATATAGTTGATTTCTCACATAAAAAAAGTCTCAGAAGTGAATTTGGTAATGAAACATTTCAGTGTCTGGAATATGAGATTCTGTCGCTTCTCTAATGTGTGTGTATTGGGGATTCGCTCAACCAATCAGCGCGCATCTCTAATGTCTGCCTATGGCAATTCGCTCAACCAATCATCGCGCAGCTCATCTAAATATTCACGAGCATACCATATTTGGAAGAAAAACTCTTGTTACAAATAGGGCCAAAACACAGGGATGCATAAGGGCCAATAAAATATCAACCAGGCCATTTTCAGCCCAACCAATGTTACATACCCCATTAGGAGACCATAAGGAACAGTGTGAAATACTCTATATAATCATTCTATCACCCCTTTAAAATTGTAAACTCAAGGTTAGTGGTAGCTGCTAATACCCACTTCATACACTTCGTCATACATATTTCCTGTGGTGTAATTCTCCAGGTTGTGTTTTTGGTCTTCAATCTCATCGCTCTATCAAAGGTACTTCTCCTCACCCTGCCACACATAGCATGGCTGTCTTATAAACATGAGGTTATATGTTCAATCCCACTTGTGGGCATCATTAGTCTCCTTCACAGCATTCAACTTCTAATGGCCTGTGTTGGCTTGAACCCCGGAATCACTGCTTGCTGCTATATTTATTTTTATTAATTAAACATATGTTCTGGCATAGCTATTCAACAGTGAGTTTATGATATTCCTTTCTTATATCAGTAAGAGTATGTATCAGTACAATATTTTACGCAGTCTCTACATCCTATCAGATAACTAATGCCTTTTACTCGCCATTCATAATATTATCTCAGCTGTCAAAAGGTCGAAGATAGGTCTCTGTGCTTGTGATTGACAATGGTGATTGTAAATCGACTAAAAATTAGCTGCAAATAAACATAATTTGTGGTAGATAGGGTTTAAATCTTAGCTGTCTGTCTAGTAAGTAATGAAATGCATGTAATAAATGATCTAAGGACCTGACATCAACAACCCCCCCCCACCACCACCACCCAAACACACACACACACACACACACACACACACACACCCCTCCCTGAGAAATTCAGTCATCCCCTACCATTCCCACCCTTTTGATGGGTCCATAATTGCACTGACAATTAAATGTATCTGTTTGAAAGTTCATGCTAACACTCTTATTGGCCTAAAGTCCCATAAACACAACTACTGAGATCAGTAAACAGATTGTAGCTCTGTTTACAGGGAAATTAAGTGCTGTCCAGTCTATTCTCTTGCTCACAACAACATAATGATAGTGTTTATGCTGTAGGCCTCAGCTGCCCTATAATGTACAAATGGCAGTATACTACTCTGATTTGGCACATGATTTCTGTCTGTATTATATAAGTTGAACGTAGAGGCCCAGACCTCAATATGCTATATTCTTTCTATTCATGTCTAACAGCAGCCTGATAAGCCAGTCCCACATCAAGACGTTCACCCTGGCTGCAAATTACATTTGCTGCTGCTAGGGTACGTCTAGATTTCTAGGCACTAGACATGGTCCAGCCATAGGTTTCAACCTAGTCTTGTTTTTTAAATTTAGAGGCTCCGACAGCTTCAGTGTTGCACGGACCGCTACAGGAAATCATTCCTACGCAGGCAATTAAACTTTTTAACACTTGAGTATGAGATAAGACTCATATACATCACAACTGCACTGAATGCACCTTGCACAATAGGTTTATCTACATCCTATCATTACTAAAACAGTTGTACATTTTATTTCCAAATTGTATATATTTTAAATATTGCTTGTGTAGTGTTCAATTATTATTTTATGTATATTGTTTCCTATTATTTTTAATGTATACTCTGTATGTGTGCTGTGTGTCTGCAACACCGTTATTTCCCATTTTTTGGGATCAATAAAAATCTATCTATCTATCTATCTATCTATATATCTATCTATCTATCTATCTATCTATCTATCTATCTATCTATCTATCTATCTATTGTTGCGTAAAATAAAGTTGTAACAGTGCTGATATTAATAACCATGTATGTTTTATGTTTTAAGTAATAAATTGTATGCTGTAACCAGGTTATGAAAATAGGAATGAAACTATTTGACTGAAAAGAATAGGTCCAGACTGATCTGATTATCACAATCACCACCTTTTGTCTCTGTAATTTATAGGTAAAGACAGATCCTTTCTCTCCCCCTCTCTTCCTGTCTTTGGTTAAATTGATTAGGTTAAAACCAACTATTATCATATAAAAAGAAACCTTCTGCCACACAGCAGGAAATAAACTTCTGCCTCTATCAGTCTCCAACCCCCTGGTACTTTAGTCTGGGTTAGGACAATAGAATGTTAATTCCGGTAAACTTGTAAGGACTCGACATCTGCATGTTAGATCCTATTGATCTGTGGGTACAAATGACCCCTAGGGAGCAGAATTTAGTGCATGTCCTTCCTAATTGGACAGCAAAGAAAACCAATAAGACTCGTCCAACCTGTCACCATGCCAACAAAGAGCCTATGAGGAAGGCTCTTACTCACGAAGGAGAAAAGTAACCGCCCCTGGGATTGGAGGAATAAAGCAGGGGGGCAACCGTGATTCGGGGCGAAATAGATGCGGGAACTTTAGGGTTAAGCAACTATTTTCAAGGCCCGCTGCAGCGCAATTCTCTGTATTTTGACTTATCATTTTTATTAATAAATCTTTGTGTTAACCTTTCATTTGGACCAAGCCTCTCCTTCTTCAGAGATTCTGAAACACGTAATTCAACACTATCTATCTATCTATCTAGAGCCTATTACATTTGCGACGGGTTTTATATCTATATATATAAATGCAACCAAAATATATTGAAACCTTCATGGGCTTCAAACTAACCAGAAACTGCTATATGAGAACTAATAGCAATGCCAGACTCCTAGTGTAATTCCCATGGATGTATTCTGTTGTACACCAAATTGCAATATTCAGAACTACGTTTCCCATGATCCACTTTGGAGGACCGACCGTAAACAGGAGAAAGCGGAAACAAAAGAGGTTTTCTAAAAACACAAACACATCCCCGGTTGTCGAAGTACTCAGGGAATAAACTACAGCCATTTGGTTCGCCAACAATAATAGTGAAATTTAAATAAAGTGCGAGTCGACGTCAGTTGAGGAGCAAACTGCATCTACATGGCACTGAAAAGAATACAGAAGGTAAATTTGACTGGCTAGCTATGGTTGCCAGCTAATGGTAGCTAACTGGCCCAGAGTTCATTTCTATAAAAGGTTTAATAACTATTTCAACGCTACCCCCGCTTCAGAGCAACTTCTGACTAACTTCGTAACATTTTTGGAAATTATTTGTTTGTTGACACCTCCCAGAACAGATACAGCAGCCAGTGACAACTTCAAAGTTTCGTGCTAGCTTGCTAACAACTAGTCGGGCTACTTCCATGTTATTAATCTGTCACTATTTTCGAAACCGTCACTATTGTGTGTTCTCTAGTGTTATCTAACTTGTCTAAGTAACCGGACAACAGCCCTGTTGTACTTGAACTGTACATCTTAACGGTAGACAAGTTATGCAGTGACAAGGAAAGTGCTTCTCAACACACAATGCCATTTATTCCTTACGGTTTCTCCGTTTTATTGATGTAACGTTACCCCTGCTATTTAGTTAGCTATGCTAGCTTAACAACCCTAGTAGAATACTAGATGTGGATAAAGCGTCAGCGTCAGGTGTCTCTAAACTACCACAAGTCCTCATGAAGGACAGAATTTGAATTGGAAAATAGGAACTTATGATGTGATGAAACACAAGTGATTTTGCTTAATTGTGTGCCCTTCATGACATCTTTAACATAGGTATAGCTCCTCCTAGGGAAGATCTTGAAGGCTCTTCTCCCTTATGCCACTCCTTGCAACCAGGAAGTAACCTGAGGTGAGGAGGGCTGAAGGAAAGTGCAAAACTTTTTGGGACAGGTTATTTGCCATTGAAACATCAAGAAGGGATTTCTGCTATTCGGTGATGTGGAAAACTGATGCAGGCCAATATCCCTATGTAGCTAATCTTTTTTTTTTTTTTTTTTTTTAGCAACCGCACCCAAATAATTGTGCAACCTTTACCCTGCTACTGGGGCTGCTGATGTTTGTTAATAAGTGACCGAACAAATATATATTGAACCTTTTATCTTAACAATTTCTTTCTTTGTAAATGCTTTGTGATGGCGTATTGGTTACATCACAATGAAGTTATTTATCCAAAACTGAAAGTGAAAAATGTCCCGCTCAGGGATTAGAGGTGATTATTGTTTAAATCTTCTTGACACCAGCAACCTGAGTACAGATACCTTACCTTGCTGAATCTGTTCTTCTACAAAACACCTTTTTTCTTGTTCACAAAATAAGCCAAAGATATCAAATGTATTACTTTTCATGTTGTTTTAAAGGGGCACTCCAACTTTACACTTGAAGTTTAGTGCTAAGCATGACTAGTAAACTACTCAGCCTGTGATAACAGTTTGATGTTTGCTATGTCTCTGGAGAAGCTTTCTAACATTTGAGAAAATAACCCAAATGAGTTGTCAGGGAGATCTCTGTTTGGGCTTGGAAATAATAACAGCATGCCTGTCTGAAAAACTAGGGTTGTGGAAAGACATGGATATTTACCAGGCAAGGTCTGCTGGAGTACACCTTTAACACATTGGTGGCACTAACACCAGTTGGAAGAAGAGAGAAGGTAGTGGAGAAAAAGAACCAAAGAAGGTAGTGGAGAAAAAGAACCAATTCTATTTACATGAAAGTTAACCTTGGAACCAGTAATTTGACACACAAAAAAAAATCTTAACTCAGGGTCTGCTTACTGCTCCATCCATTAAGGAATACCTTGAGATGTCGTGGAGAGGACCTGTCTAAGCTGACCTTGAGTTAGGATTGTTTTTTTGTTTGTTTTTTTGTCAAATGTTTTTCCGTTATCTGGAAAACCTCATCTGGTACACATGATAAAGTCTTTAGTTTTGTGTTAAAGAGAGAAACAAAACGGACAGATATAAGTGAGTGTCACTTACAGAAACTCAAAAGGTTTGATTCTCAAACTGTTACTAAAGTTGAAGTTAAAAAAAAAAAATAGTATTACATTTGATCAATACCTGTTCAGCTAAATAACTAACAGGAGTATTTTTTTGCTGCATTGAGTAGGAGCTGCATGACCTGCAGAGAGACCCACCAGCACAGTGCTCTGCTGGCCCTGTGGGGGAAGACTGTGAGTACACATGCACATTTCATGTCCTGAGTGCTCCCACTGCCTGTTGGCACTTTTATGGTTAATGGTAAATGCCCAAAATGTATTTTGCAAAAGAAAATGTTTCTCGCCGACTTACATAAAATAAACAAAGAAGGGAATTGTAGAAACAGATTTTGTCCTAGAAATAGAAACGACAGCATGGATGTTTTTTAAGATGATGGTATTTCAGTTGTTGGGCCAGGCATAGTTAAGGGAGAAAGAGGGGTTCCAGATTCCAGTTCAGATTACATAGATAGCGGAGTCACCACTTAGCTTTGTCAGCAACTAGCCTACTTCGAGTGTAGTGCAAATGTCAGATGTTACAAATACCCATCATTCTAGCCATTCTTGGGAAATTCTGCAATATTTTTAGTGGGACCGCAGGTACACAGTGAAGTTCTCTGCCTGCAGGTATCATAACTTAGATTTTTTAGTGCAACATGTACAGAGGTTTGAGTGTTTTGGGAGAAGGCAAAAAAATGACACGAAGCTAGTGCACCATGCACACCACTAGAGGTATTCACTACTAACACATCCTAATCAATGAATCTTTAAATGGGTCTGACTATACAGAATCGCCATTGTAACTGACCAAACTGCTTTTAGCAATGTGACTGAAAGCACCTTTGTCAGCTGTGATTTACAGTACATTATTTCTTTATTAAAAGACCACTAAAGCCACAGACATGTTAATAATAGGCTACTGAACCATTCACCTTATGTATAGTGCTTGTATAGGCTAATTTTGTACTAAACTGAGCATAATAGCTTGGACCACAAACAGACTGAATGTACTACTGAACTGAAGAAAGTTAGCACTGAATGTTGCCGCCCCGGGGGCGGAGATGCGTTCTCTTATTGTCGTACAATTCCCTCTTAATCGTGAGCCCTTCACCTACTGTTTTACGTACTAAAATATCTGAGCCGTGATGCGTTCATTTACTAAGGTATGTACTGAAGTGCATTTCAACAGTGATGCGAGCACTATGCTTAGAAAAATATGCAAATGAAATCCATCATCAGTGACTGCGAATCTTTGAACAGAACTGAAACAAGTCATTCAAATTAGCAAAGCCATCAATGATTTCCACCTCAGCAAGAAGACCCCAAAGCTTGACAGTCCTGCTGTGCCTATTTGCAGTTGCAAAGCTATGATTGGACAATCATTTTCAATGTGACAATCAATTTGGGTGAGGGGTTTTCCAAAAGGTCAAGTATGAGGCATTCCTTGTGGGGATATAAACCCTGCCTTTGGTTACCTTTTTAAATAATCGTGGCAAAGACAGTAATCTGGGAAGGTAATGGCTGTTGTTAGTATGGCTGTGGCTTCACCTGTACCTAACATTGAGAAAGCTGTGTAGAGGTATGAGCTTCTTAAAGGGGTGATAGAATGCAAAACCGATTTTACCCTGTCATAGTTGAATAACAACAGTTCGGTGGGTAAATAAGACATACATAGAAGCTCAAAATCCCATTGACACCCCTTTACTATGAAAATCTCATTTTGAAACTGCCGCTGAAAACGGGCGAATCTCAACAAAGCTAGTTGCTTACGTAAGCATCTCAAAACCTCTACCTTTGACACGCCCATGGGTGTATTAAGAGAAGAAATCAACTATGTAAAGCTCAAATATGGGCCGTTTTACGAAAATGGATGGCTAATTGCAAATTTTGTCCGACTGTGTGTCGGAGTTCAGCGGCCAGTGCTGCCTGGGTTACTGCCTCGCCGCCTGGCCTGCTTTCCTTCACAGACCCCGGCCTGCTGTGAGCTAGATTGAGCTCCGTTATGGCTGGCAGCCCACAGCACTCCATAGCCAAAGTCACCGGTTTTTGGGCTAATGGACTACCAAACGCCGCTGCTCTGACAGAGCTCCAGGGCCTGCAGCTCCCCTCTTCCTGCTAGCTAAATGCCCGGTGTGTGTGAGTGAGAGCGCGGTCAGCGAGCTTGTTACGCCAGCATTCTCTTACCACAGGTTCCAGTTAATCTTTTAATGTGTGTAATTATAATGTGTTGAGTTATTTAAACGAACGATTGGGGAAATAAACGCTTGTCTGCGAGTCTCATTGATAGAACCTGCAGCTGGATGTAGCTCTATCAATGAGAGCTAGTTAGCCTCCTCTTAGAATTCCTCTGAAATTCACAAAAATCTATTAACTTGAAATCGGACAGCGTTGTTAGCTTTATAATACCTTTAGGTAGATGTTGTATAAGTGGCGTGACGAAATTCAAACTGTAAATATACTCGAATAACGCCGAAAATGAAGCTAACTATCCGTGATTTGTAGCTACACATAGCTAGGATTGAAGGGACACTCGCAGATAACAAAACCCCTAATCTTCACAAATATTCATTAACTTGAAATCGGACACCGTTGTTAGCTTTATAAGACCTTTAGGTAGATGTTGTATAAGTGCCGTGACGAAATTCAAACTGTAAATATAACTACTCTAGTTATGCCGGCATTAGCCCAAAAAACGGTGACTTTGCGGGGTATGGAGTGCTGTGGGCTGTCAGCCATGACGGAGCTCCAAGTACCTCATAGCAGGCCGGGGTCTGTGAAGGAAGGCAGGCCGGGCGACGAGGCAGCAACACAGGCAGCACCCACAGTCTTACCAAATTTGCAATTAGCCATCAATTTTTGTAAAACGGCCCATATTTGAGCTTTATATAGTTGATTTCTCGCTTAAAAAAGTATCATAAGTGAATTTAATAACGAAATAGCCCAACAAACAATGTATAACTTTGCAGTGTCTGAAATATGAGACCTGCTGTCGAGTCTCCCATGTGTTTCTATGTAGTTTGCTCAAACCAATCAGCGTGCAGCTCATTCTAAATATTCATGAGCATACCATATTTGGAAGAAAAGCTCTTGTTCCAAATAGAGCCATATTCACAGGGTAGTTAAGGGCCTAATGAAATAGCATTCGGGCAATTTTCAGCCCAGACAATGTTACATACCCTATTAGGAGACCTTAAGGAACATTGTAAAATACCCTATATAATCATTCTATCACCCCTTTAAGACACAGTGCGTTGTAACTGATGGATGATGGCTGACATTGTGTCTGTGATGTGTACAGCTTACCTTTTCCTGTTTCTCTCTCTCTCTCCCCCTTAATTGCTTTTAGTGTTTCATTGGCAAGCAACCATAATGGGTCCGGTGAGTATCACACCATCACTTAAGGCTTTCAGTCCTCCCATACGTACTCCTGTGGTTGTACTACATTATGGTCTCTTAGTAGCTATTGGGACTAGTGGGGATTTGTTTGGTCCACTATAGCACTTCCTTTCAATTGTTTTGCATCCCCTTGTATTACTTTGGCTCAATTTTGACCAAAAACCAGATGTCGATATTGCTGTGATATTGTAGGGATGACTTTTGGTGCTTTAACAAAAAATATACACAATGACATTTTAGATAAATAACCATCAATAATGTGGAAATAATGACTAAGTGGGTAAAGGCAAATAACCGAACAGCTAGAACAGTCTGGTAAGTTCACAAAAAACCCTTTACTGTAAAGCAGACTGTAAAACCATGAAAAGACAACATGTCATATCATGATATTACGATATCCAAAATTTAAGACGATATCTAGTCTCATATAGCGATGTCGATATAATATTAATATATAATGCCCAGCCCTACTTTGAACATGAAAGTACACTTTTTATATTAAGGTGCCATATAACGCTCACTTTTAGGTTCAAACTTGTATTTTGGGTTTCTACTAGAACATGTTTACATGCTTTAATGTTCAAAAACACATTATTTTGTCCCTGTCCTCACTGAAGGTGACTGTAATGTGCTTATTGTCACTCATTGGTTCCAGCTGAATGCTTTGTGTGAAATGTTTTACTGACAGCAATGTCTCACATGTGTCTTTATATCAGGGTGACAGTCCTTACCAAGGAGGAGTATTCTTTCTCACAATCCACTTCCCCACCGACTACCCATTCAAGCCACCGAAGGTATGAGCGGGTTTGCTTACTTAAAGCTTTGACCCGTCATACTGTGGAATTTATTGTGGTCGTTGTGCAATCAGAAAACCCTCTCCTGTCTCAGAAATTATGTAAGGAATAATACCTGACAAGTTGTAGATTCTGTGATTGTAATGGATGCCTGTTCTCAAGAACAAGCAGTTGGTGGATTTTCCACAATCCATTACAATCATGAAACATACAATCTTAGAGGGTGTTATTAAGCTTTGTACCATGGCCTCTTGCCAACAAAATACCATATGTCAACAAATAAAACATTAAATTGTTTCATATTTAACTAATTTTGATCTTGCTTTTTTGTTTGAAATATCATACTATATAGTTGCTGAACCTCTAAATCCCTGCCATTTGCATTACTAGGCAACTTAAACAAGAGGGTGGGGGGGTCTTAAAACTACTACATACTGATTCTTAGGTTTAGAGTATGTACACTACTCTCCCACACAGTGCAGAGTTTTACTTTTAATTTGTGTTTACAGTTCTTCACCCAACTACCACGACAGATTACTACCAGAAAAAGAAAAAAACAAATAGGCAG
This sequence comes from Perca flavescens, assembly GCF_004354835.1. Classification (NCBI taxonomy): domain Eukaryota; kingdom Metazoa; phylum Chordata; class Actinopteri; order Perciformes; family Percidae; genus Perca; species Perca flavescens. The sequence continues at coordinate 29,808,076 of NC_041351.1, forward strand.
TACACTTTACTTAAGATTGCTGTTTGAAATTATTGGACAGTACTGTAAGCAGCACTAGAGCCACATTATGGACTGAACCTTTTGCTACAATGCAAACACTAGTACAGTAACTGTGGAAGTGTATCTTCTCTGCTCTTCTCTGACTGTTGACTGTGACTTTTATTTCTTTATTTTTATTTTTTTACAGGTAGCATTCACAACTAAGATTTATCACCCGAATATAAACAGCAATGGGAGTATCTGTTTGGACATTCTACGGTCACAGTGGTCTCCAGCACTAACAGTGTCTAAAGGTAATTATAGCCTCCTGTTGCTATCACTGTGTCAACTGTAACTGCAACAACAACTCCACTGTCATTATTATTATTATTATTATTATTATTATTATTATTATTATGTCAGTTTTTCATGTTATCTGTATTTTAAGAAGCACCATTTTTTGAATACACCCAAAAAATGGCTGCGAAGTCACCTATAGGGCTAATACTCTATATCTATAGTCTATATCTGAAATTATGTCAAATTTCATTATACTTGACATTGTTTTCAGCAGTGGTTAACAGTAAGTTAATGTAGCTACTAGTGTATAGTGTATATATAATATAAGGTGTTATGGGTCCTGAGTGTGGTCCCATATGAACAGATTATGCTGGAAAAACCTTAGATTCACAAACCTAAACTGAAGCAACTTGAGCTGTACCACTTGACTGTATTATTTAGAAAGAAAATATGTCTTGGTCGATTCACATACTAAACATTGTGCCAAATATTATCAATACTGTTAGAGGCAGCAGGTCCTAATTGCTAGCTAATCACTGCTAAGAAAGAAATCCAGCACATAGACCGCACCTTAGGAGACGGCATTGACACGTGAAACTGGTGATTTAACTGGTGATCTAATGTTACCGCTCCTATTGGTTTTGAGCGTTATGCAATCCCACTAACGTGGAAAAGGTTTTAAACCGTAAAGTGATTCAAATTCAGTGCCCATGACACTATTTCCAAGCTACTGTAGCTGTCCATATTCCACGGGACCTTCGTGAGCGCGGTTTGAATGGGAGGCTTTGATCTCTGTTTTTCACTCTGCCTGAGGAGAAAATGCTGTTCTCTCTCTCTCTCTCTCTCTCTCTCTCTCTCTCTCTCTCTCTCTCTCTCTCTCTCTCTCCCCTCGATCTACTCTCTTCCTTGATCAACATGATACTTTTCATAGACTCTTCAATGCACAAATGTCACAATGTTTGCTTCTTGTTTCTCTTGTGGAAATAACTAATGAATGCAGTGCTGTTCAGAATTTAAATCTTTAGTTTCGTACAGCATACCTTCCCCTCCCACTTCCCAGTCTATGCTGACACAGGACACAGAACTCATCGCTCCTGGTGACTACCAGTAGGGATATATCTGGGGTAGGCTCATTTTAAACATCCTTTATCTACATGTTAACTAATGTGATCTTTTTTAAATTCCTCTTCATTCCAGTTTTATTGTCCATATGTTCATTGCTTTGTGATCCAAACCCAGACGACCCCTTAGTTCCAGACATAGCTCACATGTACAAGAACGACAAAGACAAGTAAGTGATGGTGCTTTATCGTCCAGTAATATCAATATCAACATCAGCTCAGGACATGTGTGTACCTGTTGTTATTTATCATCAACCAACTCTCTTCTTTTCTCTCCTCAGATACAACAAACTAGCAAAAGATTGGACCCAAAAGTATGCCATGTAAAGAAAAAGAAAGATGAAGAAAAACATGCTGAGAACTTTTCCTTTTTTTTTATGTCACAACACACTGTAAATTATAGTATGGAATCATTACGTAATCTTAGGTAATTTTCATTCAGACAACTGTTATTAACATGATTATTAATCCGAGACCATGACAAACATTCTTTGTTTTTATATGGAAGCAGAAGGTTTTACTTTGAGCAGAAGGGAAATATTGCCTATTGGCATTTCATAGATACCGTGATATTTCAAAGTTTGGTATGTTGTTTGTTTTTGTATCAAGGAAATTTTATTTATGAGTTTATTACAAATTGCTTCAAAGCATTCTTCATTTTTGAAGTAAAACTAGTGGATTGTAGGTCATAAATCCCAACGTATGCCATTCAGCAATAAGCCTTTTTTTATTTTTAAAGGAGCTGAGTAATAGTGCAGCAAGCTGCTCCATAACTGGAAAAACCCAGGTTCAGTCCCTGCTGCGCTCATCAGCAGCCTGCAAGGAAACGCAGTGAACCATGGAAATATGGAAGGGTGAATGCCAAATATGTAAGCCCCTTATTCTGACACATTTTCAGTGGGTGATGGAGTTTCTTTTTTTTTTTATAGTTCTTTTGCATCTTGTAGCAGACCAAGTGGAATGAAACAATGTACTGTTGCAGTTTCCCTGAAAATGGGTGCAATTACAAGTCAAAGCACCTAGTACTGTCTTCTTTTTATTATAATTGTTATTAATTGTATAGTATAACATTTTTTTCATTTAGAATGATCACAATGTAAATCTGTCATTAAAAGTATGTACTCTTTTCCCCTGAGGTTAGCAGTGATGTTGGCTTTTTGGTTGGATTTACACAGGCACAAAAATCTGATTTTTAACCATGAAACCTGTACCTAAGGTTTAATGTGTTCTTCTGTTTGACCTCCAGTCTGTCTGTATATCTATCTATGCTATAGAAATGGTAAAAATCCCATTTTCTGTTTCTGTGTAAGCAGTCTCACTTGTGTCTGAGGCCTGTGTGCCACCTTTTGTACTGAATTAAAGAATGGTACAGTTTTTATCATGACTTTATGGTTTTTATCAGTGTTGATTGAACAATGTTGATCTGTGGCAGGCAGTTTGTATTTTGTTGTGTTGACATGGTCTAATTTAGTGGTCATATTGTTTTGTATTAATATGGTTAGGTCAGTTGTAATTATGGTAGCCAGCATTTAATGGTACATGGGGGAAAGCCTCCAGTTTCTTTATTCCAAAATAATACCTGGCCCCACATTTGATATGTGGTTCTGTAATTAAATCCAAACTAATTTTAGTAATATGTAATATTTAAGCACAAATATGAAATAATGGTGGTTTTACAACTTAATTTTGACACAGTCTCAAGATCAGGCAGCAAGATGTTTTTAAATGCATATAGGCTAATTGGGTAGCCAGAGCGGACTGCATTATCAACACAATGTGGTAGGACAATTCCAGTAAAAATAATGTATTACCCACATACAGTTAAAAATGGGGGTTAACATAGTGAGTGCCGAGATTGTGTATTTACAAAAAAGAGCCTATTAAAAAATCTCTCAATTAATAAGAATTAATTGATGTCTGCACGTGATTTGTGTGACATTCAATTTCTCCATTTTCTTAGTCCGTAAGGGTTTAACATTGTGAGGTAGACTTAACTGAGAGCTAACAGATGCTAATGAATGATTTTTTTTTTAACTAAAATGAATTAGTTTGTCTAATTCAAGTTTTATTCCTACTTTTGACATATGTACACAAGCTCTTACTGCTCATAGAGTTAGATGTCACTATAAATCTACAGCCATTTTGTAGTCAAGTGTTTATTAGAACAATAATTGTGTGTATTAGGATGTGAGTGACTATTATATTACCGTGTTACGAGTGTGTGTTTTATGTTTCCTTGATAGTTTTGTTACTGTTTTTGTTAATAATTTCATATTTTTTACACATGAACAAGGCTGGGTTACAGACCACGCAAAGAGGGCAGCTGCCTAAGGGCCACTGACACTGAAGGCCTCATGGTCCTGTGTGGCAATTGTTTGTGTTAGTTTGATTAATTGTATTAATTAGTGACGCACAATATAGGTTAAACAGAAATATAGGCCTTAAGTTAAGGTGGCTCCTTCATTTGTGCCCTGGTGCCTGTGGGTTCATCCTGTCCTTAAAGTGATCTCATACCTGGTTCAGTGATTAGTATATTCCTAGATTACGCGATATAGAACATTTGAGAAAAAACCCTTCCTCACTGTATAAAATAAGATGTTTTGCAACTGCATAACGACAGAACTGTCGTTTGTAACACTTAAGAGTCTAAAGCGCAATCCAACAGAAGTTTATGGCAACAATGTAGCCAACAGTCACACGTCCACATGACGATGGCCCCCCCTGTTGGCTACAATGCATCCGCTCTACTGCAACAACGTCTCAGTGTGTTGTGTGCACTAGGAGAATCTCCATGTAGCGCGCGCAAGAAAACCTTCTAAAAATCATTTTATCCCAGATATTTTTGTTAAAACTTCTACTTCTGCAGGTTCGTACCGGTTCGAAGAAACCGAACAGGGTTCATACGGAAACGGAACTATAGGCTGCTTCTGTCTGACCTTTACCCACAATCCACCGGGGGAGACTTAAGGCGCCTTTCGCAGCCCATGCATGTCAACAAGGAGGAGGAGAAGAGGCTCGGCTTCAATAAGAACAATCTAATGCGTGAATATAATAACACGCTGCTTTTGTGGGACAATACTTGTGTCTTCCATTCCTCCGCTTAACGTCCTTTACGTGCATTTACTCCGACATGGCTCCGTTCAGCTTCATGACAGCAAGTGCTAGCTGGTTGGCTAAGTCCTTCAGTGTTCTCTCCTGCACAAGCACCCTGGCAAGGTAGCTAACCTCAAGTTACTTTACTGTGTTAGCTCACGTTAGCTCAAGTTGTGGTCTAGTGGTAGAGCACACTTAGCAAGCTAGCTTTAGCTTGCTCTCTTGGCAATCCGCATAACGTTAATGTTACTGTAACGTTACGTTTTTATCATTAAAATGACAACCATTAGGTAGTATTAGGATATGTGTGTGGTAAATAAGAGAGTTAATTACTCTATGACCCTCAGTCAACAAACGTGCTGGCATATTGATTGTTTTTTTACGTTCATTTCAATAACCAAAGTGAGGAGCTTTTAGTGAGTTAATATTATATATATATATATATATAATAATATATGGATACATTAAATTGAGACTAATGCACTTGTCGTTAGGTTAGGACTAGAAGTGAAAGAATAATTTAATTCTGTAACGTGCAGCAGTTTTACGCCTTCTGCAGTTTAATGCTGTCTGGCTTTTTGTAATAGAGTTATGACTCGAGGCCATAACATACAGATGGTCCAGTAAGCAATACTTTACGTGAATAAAACCGATCTCTCTATCCACCATTATTGAAAGAAGTTCTGCTTTGGTTTGTGGTGTGTGTGTATATATATATATATATATATATATATATATATATATATATATATATATATGATGAATTAAGGTATACTGCTGTTTAGTGTCCCAAATACCCCATACAATGTCCTTAATTAATTATGAATCTGCTAAACCACCTGATCTACCCTACCCCTAGCCTTAACCCTAACCCTAACCTGTCTCAAATAAGACCCTCATCCTTTGGGACACTTAGTCACAGTTTTTGGAAAATAATTTGTGACACTAAACCGCAGTAAGCCCTGAATTAATTAGTTGTGTAAAAAAAAAAAGGTTTTTGGACTGCAACTACTTTTTGAGATTATTATATGTATGTTACTATTGAGTATGTACCACCATGTAAATTGCAGCATGTATCTGGGATCAAAGTATTATCATGATATCATATTTCTGTGTGTGCGTGTACGTGCATGCTGTAGGTGTACCAGTGTCCCCCCAGCTGCATACATCAACTCAGTAAAATGGTTGACCTCTCAAGCCAGCGGGCCCCCGAAGAGACCTCTAAACGGATACATGAGATATGTTCTGCAACAGCAGCCAGTCATGACCAGACACAACCCAGGTAAATCTGCAACACCTGATACTTCTACAGAAGGCATCCCAAGTTATTGATTTCATAAACTTGATGCAATGGCTTGGCAGTAACAGCTTGTGGTACAATAGGCAGTGTGAGTAGGTAAGTCAAGGACTCAAATGCTACATTTCTGTTGTCAGTGATCATCATATAATTATTGCATACAGACATCAAATCAGTGGATATCATCAGGAGAATCGCCCAGCAGTGGAGAACGTTGAGCCCTGAACAGAAACAGGTATTTCACTCCTTTACTTGTTAAACAGTATAAACTGTATGCCTTTTCAAGTTTTTAATAGTGCCTTGAATTTTTAAATTGTAGAATAAAGCAGTGGTCAGAAGTGGCAAATTACCTCTGTGATACCAATTCATTGTAAAACATGCGCTTTATCTTCTTTTTTTTTTGTCTCTTTACCCTTGTAGCCTTTTCAGGAAGCCTCTCTACGGGCCAGGGAGCAGTTTAAGGTGGACTTCCAGCGCTACCAGGCCCAGCTGACCCCAGCACAGATCCAGCAACAAGCCCTGGAGAAGAGGCAGAGGATGGCCAAGAGGAAGGCCATCCGCAAAAAGAGGGTAAGAGAGATAGTAGTAGATAGGGACCAGGGAAAGGCCGGGGTGCTCTCTTGTCAAGAGCTTCAAGATAGATTATCATTTATGTGCTCTTTGAAACACATCTTAAGACTTGATATTCAAACTATCTAAAAGTTTAACTTTGTTGACAGTATATTGTCCTGTGTCACACCGGCTCCCACACTGTAGCACTGCAAGGTGCACACAACCAGAGGTTTGAATGTAGGGCTTACCATGGGAGTGACACATGAACTGGAATAGCCTCAATCAGCAATCTGCGTACAAAACCTTATTACATCACCTGTTGTCGTCATGTTGTTGAACAACACACGTGCCTCCTCTGTGTGCTCGTGTGTGATCCAGGAGTTGACCAACCTGGGGAAGCCCAAGCGTCCTCGCTCTCCGTTCAACGTATTCATGTCGGAGCACTTTGAGGAGGCCAGAGGAACCACCACACAGGTCAGTAACCACAGCACCATGACTTGACATTTAACGGGTCAGTTCCAATTTTTTGACATTAGGTGGTATGAGATACTCACTAGCGATCAACCCATACTGATTTTTCAAGGCTGAAACTGATTATTAGTAGTTAATGAAACCGAGAACCGCTATTTGGAACCAATTTGCGTTTACAGTGAAAATGATCATCTTTAAGCCAAAATTTAGATTTTGGAATGTTACAAACTCCAACACAAAACTGTGTTTAAATTTGCTTTAAGCAATTATTTAATAAATTAGAAACTTTCAACATAATCCCCAGTAACAGAGAGTCAGATAGTGTTGGGGGGTGGGGGGGGGGGGGGGGGGGGGGGGGGTATCAAAATGACTACAAAATAAACTTGTATAAACAGAACTGTTTGTACTGTAATTAGCGGATCATTTGTTGTAGACTTTTTGTACATGTAAATTCCAGAGACCTTTTGTTAGTGGAAGGGAAACACTTTGTACTGAAATCAACAAAAATAATAAAAATATGAATATTCTCCATACTGTTTCAATATGATGTTTTAGGAAAATGCCTCCGGGTCTTAAAGCAGACTGCTGTCTATCCTATGTTGCATCCCGAAGTATAACATCACCTATAATAGAATGTATTCTTTCATCCATCTTTTTGACTGTCACTCCCCCTTTCAGCAAGCTTTTTAGGTATCTAACCCATTTTTTCGGCGGCCATCTAATACCACCATTGCCACAAATGTCTTTCTGACTTTGTCTACGGATTTGTTTTCTTCTTATTTTATAAGATGATTTTTCATATTCATTGGATAGTTGCTAGAGAAGAGGCAGACTGGAACCAGGGGAGTGAGAGAGGGGCATGACATGCAACAAAGCTCCCTGGCTGGGATGACATGCAGCTGGGATACGTACGTTGACCGCAAAAAGAGTTGACGTAGCATCTGTGACATCACCCAGCGGTTTGTGGAGTGCCGTTTTGAAGCCTAGCATTTGGCGATACCTGCGTCCCCATGTTGTTGTTGTTGTTTTGTTTTTTTGCAACCAGATGTGGCGAGTTTTGACGAGAGGGTGGAGCTGGGGAGGATGACGCAGCCGAACCAGTTTTGTGTATGGTCACAATGGCGCTGCGCTAAGCTAAACGATAAAGGGGGAAAGATACTCTCTAACTGGTTAGCATTACGCTGAACAAGACCTTTTTAGGCCAAATGTTCCAATTAACTTTGATGAGAGGGTAGAGCTGGGCAATATATCGATATTATATCGATATCGTGATATGAGACTAGATATCGTCTTAGATTTTGGATATCCTGATATCGTAATATGGCATCAGTGTTATCTTTTCCTGGTTTTAAAGGCTGCATTACAGTAAAGTTATATCATTTTCTGAACTCACCAGACTGTTGTAACTGTTCTATTATTTGCCTTTACCCACTTAGTCATTATATCCACATTACTGATGATTATGTATCTAAACTCTCATTGTGTAAATATTTTGTGAATAGTCAACACTACAATATCGTTGCGGTATCGATATCGAGGTATTTGGTCCAAAATATCGTGATATTTGATTTTCTCCATATCGTCCAGCCCTATGAGAGGGTCAAGGTTAAAGATGGAAACATGGACAACACCCAGAAACAAATTCACGGCTATTTTAATGTCCACAGGGCCACGGTTAGCATTGCTAAGCCTCATTATGATTGACAGGTCAGCGTGTAGCCATGCCCCTAAAGCATCCCCTGCTTTATCGTCAATTTTAATATAAACGGGACCATAATTTACAAAATGTACATCAAGCTGTATTGAAAAAGACATGAAACTAGCGATTGAGACCATAACCACATTTTGAAAATGTTTACTGAGGTATGAAAACATGGGAGAAGTTTTTCCATTGACTATAGAAACAGGCTTCTTTTTGCAAGCAGTGGAGTCGCCCCCTGCTGGACTTTAGATAGAATGCCGGTTAAGGCATGGGCTTCACTTTTGAGCTTTTTATGGAAACGTGTGATTATATGCTTGTATCGCAAAATTCCCATGGCTTTACACACTAGTCAGTGATATAGTGTTTCTGCCAATGTTGTTCATTTAGGCAAAGATGAAGTCACTGATGGAGGACTGGAGGAATCTGTTCAGTCATCAGAAACAGGTTGGCCAAACAATCATTGCATATCCCCTATTTTTAAATATTTAAATTAGGCCTTCATGCCGCTGCACATGTGAAACAATAAATTCAGTGTTGTGTGCAGTATTGACATATTCTATATCTTTATTCTACATCTCAGGTATACACACAGCTGGCCGAGGACGACAAAATTCGCTATAAAAATGAGATGAAGTCGTGGGAAGACCACATGATGGATATTGGACGAGAAGACCTGATCCGAGAGCAGACCCTGTCTACCAAGAAAAAACCTGCTGCTAAAACTGTAGCGGCCAAGAAAGCAACGAAGAAGGTTAAAGCTAAAGCAGTGAAGAAGGCCACGGCCTCAGGGAAGTCCAAAACAACTGGGAAGACAACAAAAAGTAGTTCTGTGAAAACGGTCAGGACTACCAAGAAGACATAAGATGTGTTTATTGTCACGTCTAGAGTAGAGGGAAAAAGAGTGGTGATGATAACTGGCGACAGTTCTGATGACCCGGGGCTGTTCTCAGCTTGGTTTTTTTCCTCAAACTTCAAAGTCATTGTTGTCTTTCTTCTTAGCTTCTTAGGTTCAACAGGGCAAATCTTTTACAGCATTCAGACAGATAAAGATCATTTCACAATAACCTTATTATCACCTTTGTTCTGTGAAAACTACACCAAATTTTACAAGAACAATGTGATCTTATTGTCGCTCTCTACAAACACACCCTGGCTTTGATTGGTCGGTTGAATCCATCTAAATGATGTAAAGTGGGATTTTTCCAAGCTAAGAAAGTGAGTTAGTTGATGAAATGTAATGTTTTCAGAAGCTTAGACATTTGAATTAAGTGTTAAAGTGATAATAATAGGCATGGATACTGAGGTTAAATGGTTTTATTGCCCTGAGTGTAACCACAATATCTTTTAGGGGAATAGAAGGGTTACTGTTGTTGTCCCCAAAATCTAGAATCTAATCGAAATCTATCCTTAACAAAGCCTGTGGAAGTGTGCTGCCCTTAGTGCAGCTTGTTGTCCAGTTCTCAGTAAGTTGAGAAAGTTCCATTGGTTCAAATTCCCAGACACCACTTCCTCTAAAGAGCAGACCGTGTCCTGGTTCCCCTGAATGCCACCTGACTGAATTTGTTGTTTCATTGCTGTTGTTGACTTAGTCAAACATTGTACAGTCGAAACCTCAAACTGTGAAATACTGCTATTTGTCATTTATGGCAAAAGTAACATTATTGACTGACATATTGGTTTTCTAAACACCAAAAGTTCCAAATGATGCATTGTTCCAGTTGAGCTTTATATGAGATGCTTTTTGTTCTGTTATCTGCTGTAAAAAAAGCTGTTGATAATAAAATAAGCTTTTTCTCCCACAGCGCCTTCATCCAAATGATTGTTTTGGTGGCATAAAGGCTCTTTCCACCCTCAGATGCCAACTGCAAAATACTAGTTTGTTCTGATTTCACCGTATGAAGTCGATCATCAGCAGCTCCGTTGTGTCAAACATTTTATGTGGAAATTCAGCCAATGTCGTTTAACAGTCCTAAAATCCAGTTTCTTTTGGTCTTCTTGTTTGTAATGAAAACACCTGTTAATTATGAAGAACGTACTTTCAGTATTGACAGTTTATTTTGCTTATACAGTAGAATGTATTTAGTGCTACCATTTTCAGACCGCTTTACCAATGGCATGTTTTCTTTGTATCATGTATTTACTAAATAAAAATGTGCATACACCTTTCTACAAAATGACCTTTTTATGGTGTAAGAAGAACACACAGTACAAACACAGGGCCCGTTCTCTGTACTATGGGAGGCTTAAAGGTCAAATATGCTCATTTTCAGCAACGCTCCTCTGATCCTACTACACCGTCTCTGCAGACGCTGAGCCTCTTTCACACTACACATTACTTCTGTTCATTACAACAGCTGTACACTTACAGCTTTTCTCAGTCGCATTCCTCATCACAATTGACACTCAAAACTGCTTGTTCAACCTTCACATGATCTAGTCACTTGTGCCTAAGATAAAAGCAATTTATTATTGTTTTGGTCAAACTGCAATTGCTTTTGTACATGCATGCAATTGATCATGTACATGGAAAATTGGTTGAAAATTGTTGTCATAATCGGTCAAGCAAGTTTTCCATCCAGTACGTTCCAATTGTTCTTACAGTGTTGTGAATTTGTCCTCAGGTGAGTCTTGACTTGCACTAATGAAGGGGATCGTGTGAAACATTAGATCAACTTCAATTGACAAGCTTATCAAACAGAGCCCAACACAGTGTTCCAATTTCTGACAACGGAAGAACACAGGAAACAAACGGGGTCAACAGCTGGGAAGAAGAGGACTAGGGATGTGTGGTGGACGAGTAGGGAGGCAAAACAGAAGAAGAGCCGACAGACTGGAGCGTCAGGAACTATTGGGATTGTCCAGATAGAAAGGTTTCCTGTGGTAACCTTTTCTATGTTGACATTTTTCTTTCTTCCTTTGTGCTATGAAATAGGTTTGTGGTTTTCTTTCTGAATCGCAATGACACTGTCATTTGTTGAAAACCAAAAAATAAAAGCATAAACGTGAATCCTGTCCAATCTCTTGCAATCCTAATGTCACATAAAGGAATGTGTGACTTTGTACTGTTGAAATGTTTACATTCTGTACAGATAAGGTGAAGTCTTGTGCATTTTCAATTATTGTGATCAAAACTGTAGCCACAGTGTACATCAGAAAACGGGTGGGTGGTGATGGCGCAGTGGATATGACACCTGTGGGAGACCAGTGTTCGATTTCCACTGCGAAACATCAACCAATGTGTCCCGGAGCAAGACACATAACCCCTAGTTGCTCCAGAGGTGTGTTACCTCTGATATATATAGCAATTGTAAGTTGCTTTGGATAAAAACATCAGCTAAATGACATGTAATGTAAAAAATAACCTAAAGAGTACAATTTGATATTGACAACACGACGAAGCTTTTTGACCAAACTCAGCCTCTTCTTTGTGAACACAGACACAAGGACTCGACATTCTAAAACCACTCGCATGTTCATCAACATAAAGATTTACTTTTGAGGAATGGACTAGAGATTTTGAGCAAGTTACAGGCTTTTACAGGTCATCCAATTGTGTGGTGCTGTTTGTAGTAATTGTACCAAAGTGACAGAGAAAAACTGTAAATGGATATTTCCTGCTTTGATTTCTGTTGCTGATTTCTGAGTATTGCAGTTTATTCCCACATATTTCTAAATAACAATCGAAGTTTAAAAAAAGAGTTACGGAGTGTCTATTTGCACCCCCGGTACGAATAGCCTCGGCCACACAGCTGAGCTATTTACACCCTGTGACGTAACAACAACAAAAACGTTGCTTGCGTGCACCAAAATCATGGCGGACGTTCATCTTCCATGACCGCGGAAACTGGCATATTAGGAAAGTTTTGTCTCTAAAGTTTATAACAATTGAATTTCTAGCGGAAAATGGATACTACAGTTGCACTTTCTGTCTTCAGTGAAAGCATACAACCGTTAGTTTGTTAGTTAGTACCTATTTTCTTTGTATACAGTATGGTTACCTAGCAACCGAGGCTTGAAGAAACCAATTGGTAAACAGTTGTTATATATCCTGCAAGAACTGCTAGGTGAGTGGTTAGTACGTTTACCTTTGGTATGGGAGTTTGGAGTTCGGTTCCCTGTGTGGTGATCATATTAAAATTTGGATTGGATAATTTGGATGCAATTGCGCAAGTCAGGACCCGCAAACGCGAATTATTTTTCTTTTTTTTGCAGGGTGGTAGGGGAAGACTCATGAATATGCCTGCTCTGGTTGGGTTGGTTAGGTTTCAGCAAGAGGAGTGGTATTGGTTATGGTTAGGGTAAGAATGTCAGGGTGATAATATTCCAAAAAGGTGTAATACATGAGTAGTATGGATAACTGTGTGTAAATATATGCCATGGTACTGTAAATGCACAGGGGTGCAAATAGCATACATTGATATTTGTACCAGACGGGGTATTAATAGAACACACTGCTGTGTGCACCGGCGGGGTACTAATAGCATTCATTTCTAATTGCACCAGGGTACAAATAGCATACTGCTAATTGTGGTGCTGAAAAGCTTTCAGATGCAATAATGTTATTATTGATCTCCTTGTCTATCCACTGCAGGGCCAATAGTATTGCCAATAGCTCTGTGGCAAACACTGACTGATCCTCTAGCTTTAAAGGGTCTTTTTTTTGTTTTGTTTTTCAAACCTTTTTTTCCCATACATCCGTGTCTAAGTGATTAATGTGAACAAAAATCTTTGAAATTGGTCCAGTACTGAATGAGAACGCTGTGACCGGCAGCCACGGACCAGGCTGCAATGGAACCATAGGGCACAATATGTGCATCGTCAATTTCAGCAGTGTTTATTAACATCATTCTGAAAAGTCATGTTTCACTAACATATGTGAAAGTTTATAATGGTGTAGGCCCACACGTACTGTATCATAACAATAATGTTTATTTGTAAAATAAAAATACAGATAAACAATGATAACAAATATTCAGAATTCAAATAAAGGCGATAAAAAAACCCGATAAAACAGACACAGATAAAAATCTACAATGTACAGTGTATAAAAACATAATGAGTATCAGTATAAAAGACAAAAACAAAAAAGTTATTGGTGTACTTGTCCGGTTTTAATAATAATTAAAAAGGGAGATGATGAAATGAAATCAGATCATTCCAGAGCCGGGGTGCCCTGACAGCAAACACCAAGTCCCCCCTAGTCTATACTCTAGACACAAGAACAACCAATAGGACATGAGGCTTCGCACATGATCGGGAGCCATGAATAGCATTAAAAGTCATATTTATATACCAGGATAACTTGATCTACTGTATCAAAAGCTGCACTTCAGTCTAGCATAATGAAAATAGAGCAGTCTCTTGTATCTCTTTCACTAAGAGGTCATTCAAGACTCTGAACATGTTTATGTCCTTCTACTGATTTGAAAGCTTGGCTGGCATTTTTTCAAAAAATAGATTAGGACTGACAAATTAAATGATGAGGTAGCAAAAAAGCAGGCTCCCAAACAGACAAAACAAACATCTAGTATGAATACTGAAAATACTACTATATCTAAGTTTGCTAAATACTAATAAAGTTACAAATTCCATCTGTACATCAGTGCAGTTACTGGTTAAAGGCAGGGGTTGTTAACTATTCGCAATATAGACTTTTTATATCTGTAGCCACTGTAAGGCCGGCTACACACTGGCTGCGTGGCGTGAGCGTGGTGATTCTGTTGCGTGTCAGCTGCGTGGCGTTTTCTACGTCTTTACCCACCAGAAAGGTGTCTGATGCGGCGCTGCTGCTTGCCTTGTTTCCCATTGATAAAATGAAATACCATGTTAAACATAAATATATACTGATCTGATTACAGCAAAGACAACGTCGGCAGTATTGACGGAAAAATAGGCTCCAGAATATTTCCTTCTGGATTGACAGGTGCAATATTAGAAAATCGATTTTTTTAAAATTACATTTATATAACTGCATTTATATCAAAACCTAGAGACTCAAACATCAAACATGTAATTTATTAATATGTATTTGTGTCTAAATGACATATAAACATCTTTTCCTATTCTGTTGCCTGGAAACGCTTCCAAGATGCTTGCGTGTCGCATGAAAAATAGGCGTCGGTCCTATTTCTAGCAGGCGCGCGTTTTCAGCGCAGCTCGAGCCGCACCTGAGACGCATGTGTCACGCAGGCAGCGTGTAAGCTCTAACCGGTTACCATGGGAGCCCAAATATAAATGGACACGGGATGCTACTTTCAAATCTTGCTAGCTTTTCAACATTACCAACCCTGCCTTTAAGCAGTCTAAGAAGGTACATTTGCTTTGCACCATCACACAAAACATTACACACATGGTGAGAAACCGCTCTAGAGGGATTAATAAAGAAGCAGTTATCTCACTAAAACATATGAAAATGGAGTTATCAAAGCATCTGTTGTTTTGTCTTAAGCTTGATTTATTCTTCTGTGTCAAATCTACGACATTGGGTCCGACGAGGGTCGTGTCTCCACGTACCTGCGTACGTAGCCACACTGTAGATTTGACGCAGAAGAGTAAATCACGCTGCACCTCTCAAAAAAATCTAACAACACGCCGCGGCGACGCAAGTTGCTCAGCTGTGGTGTGGTAGCGTTGCATTCCCCCCCGACTCATTTCCTGGTTCTCCTTCTCCATCAACAACATGAGATCAAGGAGAGGGTTAACTTCTCCTGCTACAGATCTCCCACCGTGGTCAGAAAGAACAGCGGAGACACTACTCACTCCGAAGCTAATAACTGTCACTCTCTCACTTCTCCCTCACTCTACCACACACTCCCCACACACACACGCCGGCTCGACGCACACACCAACCCAAGTATAAACTTCAGGCCACTTATGTAGGCTACGGAAAAAGCTCTGCGTGAAGCCTCTAAGCTCACAACCATGTTGACTGCTCTGCTGATGTACGTAGAACTCTCTGTCAGAAGTCCCCCCTCTGTAGATGGGGAGTCAGTGCTCAGGTAACATCTACAACGGAGTCCTCGAGGATCACTAGGTTGTATTTACCACATCACAATTTGTATCCTTTCCAAAAAAAAATGTCTCCTCTGGCGGTGTCTTCACATCCGAGAAAAGAAAAAAAACAGAATCATTCAGATTTTGACAGATGGTTTTGCTATCACAGGATGTTCAAAATTTACAAAACTAAACCATAGCATAAAAATGATCAAAGAAAACCGATTACTGAGGGTAACCTACATAGCTGCCTTAAAACCTCAGAGGAGAGGTATGGAGAATATACAAACCTGTCATTTCCTCCACAGTGATCACTTGGTGGGGTAACAAAACCCACACAATTCAAACAAATGAAAATAAAGGTCTGTGTTGGCTTTCTGTGAGTGGCTGAGAGATGATCAGGGTCCTTGTCCCTGCTGCGGTGAAGCTTGTCTCAGTAAAGCCTGGAAGTCAGGAGATAAGACCAGTTTGTGGTGGACGTTGCCTAACACCATCATGTCTCCAGTTCGGCCATCAGACAGACGCACAGACACCAGTTGCTGCAGAAGGAAGAGAGATGGATGGCTTCTCTATCAACAGTGTCAGAGTGGCTTTGTTTTTATAATCACATATTATTGGCAGACATAACCTGGTATTGTAATACAGTAGTTAAGTGTTCAGTTTTAAAGAGGATTGAAAAAAAAGTCCAGTAGATTGCATTTGGCAATAAATGATATGTTATAAACGTTTGGTAAGATTTTTTTCCTAAAAGATTTTTTTTTTAAATGATGATTTAAAATTAAAATAGAAATGTACTGTATATTCTTATTAATAGGGCCACACAGAATCTGTAAATGCAGAACTCCACCCCAGGCAGGAAACAGTCTGCTATCCTCCGGAGATTTTCATTCTGGATCGGCACTGAAAACTGTAACATAAACCCTGAAGATTCCGTTTGAGTCGGTTTATTAAACATGCTGGGATATATTTAACACACTTCAGAATTTAGATAGAATCCATTGCTAACTGCAGTCTCTTCAGTTACGACAAAGAGTAAAAAAGGGTTACCTATATGCTGTCCTACAAAATATTACAATTAGCTTCAACTTAAAAGATTATTTTTTGGAGATTATGATTTAACTGAAATTCCTTAAAATGTTCAACTCTACTGGGAAGATATGGTTACAGGTTGATATTTTTGTCATGTGTCTGATAACGGGACTGTCAATTAAACATTCTATAAAAATCCTTCCAACAAGACAAATACTTTTATGATGGCGAATAAAAAAATTATCCAAAATCTAATTAGGAGGATGAGGGAGTCAAAGCTCTAGTAGTCTTAAATACTGTTGTATAATGGGCTAAAATAATCATTTTTGATGTGAAGACAAAAGAAAGTTGAACTTTTGTGTTTGCTTGGCACTATTTGACTCCAGAGGGCACATGTTTACAACAGAAGTCTTTACACACTTTTATACACACATTTATTAAAAACTGAGGGTTTGGTATGAGTTTAACATCTATTCATTTCCAAACTTGATGCAACAGTGTATCTAAACCTAAATAAAAAAGTTGATTTTAGAAGTTGATTTTGCGCGCCTGGTTAGCTCAGTTGGTAGAGCACGTGTGCCCATATATAGAGGTTTACTCCTTGACGCAGCAGCCGTGGGTTGGACTCCGACCAGCGGCCTTTTGCTGCATGTCATTCCCCCCCCTCTCTCTCCCCTTTTATGTCTAAGCTGTTGTATAAAATAAAGGCTTAACATGCCCAAAAAATTAGCTTTAAAAAAGATTCATATCTATTCAACACAGAAATTGAGTTTGAGTCAATACCCTTTACTTTTTTTGGAGAAGTAATCTTTTAATGACCCTCATCTCCCATGTACTTTCCTAATGACCCCATAAGGACACACCCCTGAGAGCATCAAGTCAGGCTCAGGTATTGTCTCTTCGTTTGAACCCTGACGAAAACCTGCCATGGTCAAAACCATCATAAAAAAATGTTTTATGAACAAGCCATGTAAAGGCTTTTTATCAAAATGTCACATACTCCTACCACTCTGAGGTGACTGCCTATAGTTTGCTCTTTTGAACAAGCATAGACATGTTTGAGTGAAGCTCAGTTCAGACCAAAGAGTCGTGACGAGACAAAACCGTTTTAGATCGTTGAGTGGAAAAGTTGCAGCAGTCTGAACCGGCCCGTCTCAGCTCGACTCAAACCAGCTGACGTCGTCACTCAGCTGGTCAAGTCGCCAGAGGCTGGTTGTAGCTCAACGACTGCCCATGAGCACGGTAATGTGGCCAAGCGAGCTAGAGAGTGAC
Source organism: Perca flavescens (assembly GCF_004354835.1). Classification (NCBI taxonomy): domain Eukaryota; kingdom Metazoa; phylum Chordata; class Actinopteri; order Perciformes; family Percidae; genus Perca; species Perca flavescens. The sequence goes on from NC_041351.1 coordinate 29,825,885, forward strand.
TGGAGAGAGGGAGCGGCGATAGAACAAAGCAGTGAATCGGAGAAATAAAACATTGTTTTGCCGAATCATCACTAATACAAATGCAACTGTAGCAAGCCTATCACTACGGAATTACAAAGAGTCGTCGCTATGGAGATGATACACTGTCTAGTCTCGTCACATTGGTGTAAATAGGAAGGTAAGTCTTGACGTGAATCTTTGGTCTGAACTGGGCTTAAAGTCACAGATGTTCTCATAATAAGAGACTTTGAGTGAATAGTTTACACTGCCTCTTATAATGTTATGTATACTTTGTTATTATATCACACACACACACACACACACACACACACACACACACACACACACACACACACACACACACACACACACACACGCACACACCTGCAGGAAGGAGAACGCAGTGCCCTCAGAGACATCCAGGACAATGTGACCCAGCTTCAGCTCCACCTTTCCTGACTTCCTGATCTGCAGCTTACCCAAAAATCCTTCTGGGAGTTGGGAAAGTACCGGGCAGCCCTCCTTCACCGCAGCCTCCTGAGGACAGGCAGAGATCCACAATCTGTTAATAACTGACTGAGACTAGCATCTCTGGATTAAAAAGATCAACAGTTGATATGTTGTACAGTACTAAATGTCTGTAAATTTGACAGAAATCTTTAGGCCAAAATAAATAAAATAACAAAAATGTATATGCAGAAAAGTTTGAAACAACGAGATAAATACACTTCTTTACTAACAGTCCTATCAAAACATTTTGGATATAAATGGCTCTGTTGTGGCACATTGTGCAAACCTTTTCACTAGTGCCGTTTGACCTTTTCTGCACCAGTTAGGTATTTTGGTGAATGGCTGTTAGTGAAAGGAGATGAGAGGAGAGCTGGGCATCCAGCAGAGGGCTACTGCACAAAACCAGGATAAGGGATTAAACCGGGATATTCCAGTTATCCTGGATGAATTTACCCTTGATTCGGTTTCACAAAAGCAGAGGCACCAAAATTTCCGTGGAGATTTATTCTGTGCAGCTAGCTTGCTCCTGACCAGGCTACCAGCCAGGATGTATTAATCCAGGAGCCTTTTATGAACACTCAGCAGTGCTTTTTCCTTATTAGCAGCGGCGAAGGCCCTATTGAAACTGAAGGAATTATTTTTACACCAAATGAATTGGCTTTTTGAGGGGCTTAACATATGCAAAAACTCACCAAAATTGGCGGGCGCATCAAGTCTGGTAAAAAGTTACATATTTTCAGGGTTTCGGGAATAGGCGCACAAAAATGGCTCGCTAGCGCCCCCTACAGAGTCAAAACAATTGAGCCCCTGCAGTGTGTTTAACGTAGACTCACAAAACTTGGTACACATATGTAACATGTCAAGATGTACAAAAACCTTTATTAGAGCCATACCCTAAACCCAACAGGAAGTCCGCCATTTTGATTTCAATGTTCGAAATTTGTGCGATTTTGGCCATTTCCACATGTTGTACTTTAACAAACTCCTCCTAGAGATTTCATCCATTCAACTTCAAATTCGGTCTGTGCCATCTTAAGAAGTTAAAGATGAAAAGAAAAACATTTCCTCAGACGGTGTGGGGTGGCGTGGTGGCCATTTTGAGTGTTTAGCGATGAACAAAGAAGTTGTTGTAAGTTGAGTGTACGTTGTCGTATCTGCCCGAAATTTCTCATGATTAACAAGGGTCCAGGCCTGAGGACACCTACAGGCCAAAATTTACTTTTGGTCATAGCGCCCCCCGCTGGCACCAGGAAATCTGCCTTATATGAGAAACATCATCCGATTTACATGAAACTCAGTATGTGTGGTCTACATATGATACTGAGCCGCCCCCTATACAGGGTTCATATGCATACTTACAATACTTTTCAATGACTTTTTCATGATTATTCCATGACTTTTTGGCAAATTTCCATGATTATGTGTTCCTGAAAATGTCAGTCGACATTATACAATAAGAATACAAATCTGTGTTATAGTTTACCCTCAGAGGTTTAACAATAAAATGAATGATAATGTATGTGGTTCATAGTGGGATTCATAATATCGCTCCCCGAATACAACGTTGAGGTTAAGATGACATGAAAATACATTTATTAATCACATATTATTATGCTGTGTTAAAATAAATTCCATGACTTTTCCCAAACTTTCTGGGTCTTTTTATGTTTCTAAAACCTTTCCAGGCCTGGAATTTGCATTTTTGAAATTCCATAACTTTTCCAGTTTTTTTCAAAATATATGAACCCTGCCTATACTTTAACCACGCCCACTTACTCAGGTCACGCTCCGTGTCTTGTGTCTTGTGTGAGGTGTCATTGAACTCAGCAGAGAGTTCCTTCTTCATTGGTGATGGTTTGACCCGCCCCCTATGCTTAAGCCATGCCCCCTTTCATAACATTTGAACCGTTTAAGCTATACCCTTGTGTGGTTTGACCCGCCCCCTATGCTTTAGCCATGCCCCTTTTTACAGCTAATGAACCGTATGACGTAGAGTCTTGTGTGAGGTATCGTTGAACTCGGCAGGGAGTTCCCTTTCCATTGTTGACGATTTGCGGTGTCTGAGTGCCGCGCAAATGCACGGTCGCAAGGAGCGGCATCCGCCGGTGACCCCGACGTGCGCAGAGGCGCGAGGGCCCGTCCATCGCTGCTTTCAGCTTTAATTATTATTGTTATTATTATTATTATTATCAACCTGCATTAAAATACAACAGGTGCATATTGCTGTTCAGTAAAGCACTTTATATAACGTTGTGACCATTATTTCTTTATAATTTTTCATTGTTACTGTTATATTGCTGTATGAAAACTGCTATTCATATTGTTGTTACAAGTTTGATGAATATATTATGGCAGTTGTTGAGATAATTAGAAAAGGCTGATACAGTTGCAAATGTGTTTTAAATGAAGTCAGTGATGAAGGATAATATATAAAGTGCTATACACGTGTTTATGGTCCCAACAATAGCAGACTGGTCAGGGACAAATACACCTTTTACTATTTTAGATGATTTATTTCTTTTAATATTCTTTAATAAAGGACCATGTTTGTTCCTCTTCCATGTGCACTGTATTTGGCATTCTTAGCACACAATGTGTGTTCTCTCCAGTGAACTGGGACTATCATTTGGGAGGATTGAACAATTATTATAGGTTTTTATAATTGTACAATCCTCCCTAATTATAGCCTTAGTTCACGGGACCAGTAACTATATAGTTGAAGGCTAATGTACATACTGGGCATTCAGGAAACAACAGGGAGAGGACACCTCAATGGTTTTTAACCTTTTGCTGGGGGGAAATAACTGATAAATACACTGTGTACAGTCATGTTTAAAGTGTGCATTAAATGGATCACTTAATTATCTTTATAGTTTCTAGATTTTAGAGTCCAATTTCTTCAGAGTTTATGTCCATATATAGGCCTACTAGGACGCAAAGCTTGAAGTGATGTGGCGATATAGATTGACATGGATTCATAATTATGGATTTATTGTAGAAAGACACTTTAGTTTCAGGCTGGATCAAAAAGCTTCTGGAAGACCTACAATCGCATGGAAGGCCTAGTTGAAACGGCGCATCTCTCTGCTTCTTAACAAAACAAAATGCTGCACTGCCTTGATCTGGAGATATTGAATATGACATAAAACGTGTAGTTTGTTGTTGTCAGTGGTTTTTAAGGCAGCAGCAGAAACCTCGGACACATACTGTATGTCTCAAAACCTGAGCAAGTAACGCCAGATTTAGCTGCATGAAGAGATGCCACTAAGTAAATTCAGAGAGTACAAATATTCAGGGTTGACGCATTATTCAGGAAAAAGGCTTCCTAAGAGGGTCAGTAACAACACAAAGCAGAACAAGAGGGAGGCATTGAATGCAGCAAAGCCAAAGTTATGTGCTCAATGTGCACAAGAACTCACTTGTGCTTGTAGATGTGAAGGCCTCTTGTCTTCAGGCTTGCCTTCCTTCTTGGTAGGTTTCTCTGCTGTAGATCCTTGAGGCGGGTCAACCTTCTGTCCAGACGCTCTGCCCGGCATACTGTCAGGTAACTGCATGAAGAAGAGCTCCTCTCTGCCAGACAGGCTGATATCCTGCAGCAGTTCTACCAAAGATGGCGGCTCTGATTTGGGCACCTCTGTTCTGCTGAGGCCTGTTCTACTCTGAGGCCTACAAGACGGAGGTCTGAACAGGGGAGGGTTCTCTGCACCTGCCAACATGACAACCACAACACACTTGAACACAAGAACGGGCTGCAACAGATTACTTATTGATCATGCACGGACATGGAGCCTTGTGGCAGTACCGTCAGGAATGGAAGTAATTCTTTTAGTTGATATGTTCCATACACTTTCCATTCACACGTCCACTATCTTATCTCTCATAATAGGTGGTCCATATAAACATTTGGCACTCATGCGGTCTGTATGCAACACTGCTGCCTGCTTTCAGAAATGTAACTCCTTACATCCCCCCAGCCTCCTCCATGATTAGCATTTAGTCCTACTCAAATGTTGCATGTGTACTTAAAAAGGTCCCATGACATGAACATTTTACTTTATGAGATTTTTTAACATTAATATGCATTCCCCCAGCCTGCCTACGGTCCCCCAGTGGCTAGAAATGGTGATAGGTGTAAACCGAGCCCTGGGTATCCTGCTCTGCCTTTTGAGAAAATGAAAGCTCAGATGGGCCAATCAGGAATCTTCTCCTTATGAGGTCATAAGGAGCAAGGTTACCTCCCCTTTCTCTGCTTTGCCCACCCAGAGAATTTGGCCCACCCATGAGAAAGAGACATCATGGCTTTCAAACGAGCAAAGTGGCAGTTGGTCAAGGCCACACCCCCACCCTCCACCTTGCCCCCCCTCTTTCCTCCTCAATAGCTATAGACACAGAAATGGCACATCCTAAGGAAAGCTCATTGTGGGACTGGCTCTAGTGGCTGTAATTCTGCACCAAGGCTGAATTTTGGGAAAGAGACTTCAGATACAGTATTAGGGGATCACCATGTCATGGGACCTTTAATATGTGTTCATTAAAAGTTGGGTATCTCAGACTCTGTCAGCTCAGCGATAGTTTGTGTTAAAGCTTGCTCAGATTTGTTCCAGAGCATCACATGAGTGCATATTGCTGAAATAGATGGTTTATACCTTAAAGTGAGTGTCCTGAATGAAATGAGCTCTTTGTTTACAGGCATGTAATGTGACACTGTTAGTGCGGAGACAGTAGTGGTAGTAGCAGTAGTAGTCAGAGGTGGTTTTTCTCACATGTTGTGGTGGTTGGCAGTGTTCGACTCTTATTGAAGCTACTGGACTGACACAGAGGCAGCTGGATGGGTTTCAGCTTGTCATCATTCCTCAGCCCGGGATCATCTATGAACTGTAAGTGCAACATATAACATTAGTTATGACCAATGATGAGATGGGTGATTGTTATTACTGCGGATTATAATATGAATTAAAACTAGGACTGCACAATATGTAGTTTTTTTTTTTATCGTCATCGCAATATAAACTGCCGCAATATACATATCGCAATAGACACAAGAAAATATCAGTAGAAAACACAATCATTTTTAACATTCTTTTTTTTAGTAGTGCCTTTTATATTTAATTCAATGTTCAATAAAAGTGTTAGAAATTATTTCCTTTGTTTTAAATTCTACAAACAATTTGTTGTACCGGTATTTTAGAAGAATACTAAAAGCAACAGAAATGCAGAACTGAGTACATTTTGATATCTGTTTATTTATTGCAAGTAATATCCTTATTGCAATATTCAAAAACATTATCGCATATTTTCTTTATATCGCGCAGTGCCAATTAAAACTCACTGACTAACCAGTAGGTCAGTCATTACAAACTAATGCTGTACAGCTAAACATTGTGCAGGACTTTATTTTTTCAATTCTCGTGTAGGAATGAGCTGAGACTGTATTTCTGGAAAACAGCAGTTTTCTGCTTGCAGATGAGACAGGAAACAGCCACATTAAACTCCTTAAAAAAACATCTCCTCTGTCCTCTAGGTCCAGAAAGAGACATTATTGTATCAGTTGTGTCATGTAAATCAGAGTGCTGTGATGCACAGTTAGGTTCAACTTCTTAAATGTTAAATAGCCTATGTGAAATAAGACCAACCTTTCTAGAAAAGCACTCTTAAATAAAAGACTGAGAAATGCCGGCAGTTTTGGACCCCTGCTTTAATTTTATGATATGATGTTAAAGTCAATATTCTCATATTAAAAAGGTACACTGTGTAGGAATTTTTCCCATCTAGCGGTAAAATTGTATTTTGCATTCAAATGAATCATGCTCTCTAGCGCCTCGCTGTTTCAAATGCGTGTTGCAACTACGGTAGCCGTTATGTACCAAGAAGCTATGACAACATGTCTTCCAATTTTCGCTTTTTTGGCGACGAGGATTCCTTCTCCTGTGGCTTGGCGTTAAGTACGATCCTCCATTATGAACTAAAGGGCAGTGCAGGCTTTCAAATTTGCCGGGGCAGTGACAATCGCCTCTCACTGACCTCCTTCTACGTTTCAGCTGGTTTCAGTCACGTGACGCTGGCTCTAAACGAAAACGCGTCGTGGATTAGCTAGACAGGTAGGCTCAGGCACGGATTTAGAATGCAGAGGCCCCTGGGCACAAAATCTTGGAGGCCCCCCCTCCCAGAACTCACGGCCCAAACTCACACAGCATCTACATTTTTAGAAACAGTAAAAGTAAGCTGTGGGTTTTTCTTAAGTTTAAAACAAAACCACTTTCTCCAACTCCATTTCTTGTGATGTTAATTGTGACTCTATAAATATCTATAAAACAAAGGACAAAATTGAAACTATCACAGAACAAAATCAACAGAATTTATTGCAATAAAGCAGATTAAAATCCATGAAAATACAGCCTAAAGAACTGACTTTGGAAAAACAGCTGATTGTTGAGCACCTCTTTTACTCTCTCTCACTTTCTCTCCCCTTCACGGAGAAACAGATGATCAACATCTACTAGCCTAGTGTAACAGAGCTGTTTCAAATATATGAATGAAAATAGGTTGCGTATAACTTATATATACGTATAGGCCTATACAGCTCACTCTCAGCGTGAAATGTAGTTCTCAAAGTTAAGTTGCACAACTTAATGTATGGCAACTATTTTATTCTATGTCATAATTTCCTGATATGTAATGACACCTGACAATGTAACGCCATTACCGATGTTGTTCAGCTCTACATCCCCAATACGGCAACTCACTCCACTTTGACCATTGGCCTCAGTGAAATTAAATCATGGATGCAAACCAACTTTCTCAAACTTAACTGTGACAAATCAGACACGATCATCATCGGTCCCAAATTCCTCTTGCATACATCGCACAACTTTTGCTTCACCATCTGTAAATTCACTCTGTCTCCCTCCTCACACATCCACACCATCAGGAATTAGTTTGGACAGCAACCTCTTCTTCGAAAAGCATGTCATCAAAATCACCCTAGGGCGGTCCGGAGGTATACCCCCTCCCGGGAATTAAAAAAAAATAAATAAACCGTTAAATGGCACTTTCAGGAGAGTTTTGTGGAAAGAAATGGAGAAATTGAGTCTTACATGATATGTGCAAAAACTGCAAGGTTAAGAGCCTATACTTGCATTTACATTACTGTTAATCAGTCATCACTTGATTAAACACTGTATTACCTTGTTATGATAAAAGAAGTGACCCATACAATGTGCCAAACATAATGTGCCACATGAAGAGACAGTGCAGCATATGACAGTAGCAACATCTGAGAAGATTTGGATCTATGGTGAGCAGGTCCACCTCACACAACCTTCCTTCTCCCAATCTCTCTCTTTACTAACACACACACGCACGCACGCACGCACGCACGCACAGACACGGCACCGAGTGGGGCTCTCGATGCTCGGAGCCCTACCGCTGGCGGAGATGCGACAGCGAGGACCGGTTCAGGCTTGGTCAGCGACATGAACTCTTAGCGGCCGGTGAAGCTTCCGAGCACCGGACTTCCACCGCTGCGAACGGGGTTTTTAGCTTTAGGAGAAGGCATTTTATCTGTTAATCCTACCGACGGAGACAATAGGCGTTATGTAGTTGACCCGCGGTGGTGAATTGTCTGCAGTTGTTGTGATTGTTCTCATCTCATCTCCGCCGAGACAAAATAGACATGCCATTTCAAAAATCTTTCATTTATTGTCAGAAATATCATGTTTTCAAAAGCATCAATTCAACAAATTTTATGTGACATATTTAGACTGCAAGCAGGCACATCCGGACAAACGAGCAGGCTAATGTGCCGGCGCTGAGCCCCGGGGAGCCCCGGCCCAATTTAACCCTGGGCCTAAGTGATTTAGCTAATCAGCGGATGGTTCTAAAATTATTAAAAACAACAAAGCTATACTTCACCGATTCTATGCAGTGAACTGACGGAAAAAGACAAAAGATATAGGCTCCTTTTAAAATATGCATGTGAAATATGATGTGAAAGTACCCTCAACTAGAGAATGACTCCCACATATGATGCATTGAAATGCATTGATAAGCTTAGACCGCGTTTCTGGTCATAAAAATGAACAGTATATTAATACAACAACGTTACATGATTTAAAAAGCAACCTATCATATGGGGCGAGAGCATTTAAACAGGTGTCTGTCACTCCAGCCGGGCTGTGGTTCTCTGTCTGTCGTGCTGCTGATGCTCAGGGTGCTGATGTTGTTCTAATTGTTCATCTGAAATAGCCATAGACAGTATATAATGGACCAATAAACCCCGTTGCTCTGGACGGAGACCAGTGAAGGCTATTAGAAGCACTTTTCCGGTGATCTCTTGCTTTACTGCGCAGCCTCCAACTGACAGAGACAATGTAAATGTGACGTGAGCAACGTGTCTGAAAGTTGTAAGTCTTCTGGTAGCTGTGCCAAGAGAAATCTCAATCATTTCCAATCTTACAGAGACGGAGAGCGTAGGTATATGTAAGGAGATAACATAAGCACAGGCTAATTATTGCTAACTAACATGCTAGTTAACATTAGTAATTAAATCTAAACAGCTAATGTAAGTCGAAACTGCCTGCGAGCTTCTCCTGTACTATACGGTAATTCCTCTACTGTGTGACAGTAAGTCACTTGGTTATGACACAATCGTTAGCTTATTTTTACAAAAACGTCTGCTATGGAGCCATAACATGAGGCACAAGGTAATGGAGCCTTTTATACATTGTCGTGTTTCTTTAGAAATAAACAATGGACAAATAGAGTCTTTAAACGCTTCAGATGTAAAGTTATTCGCAGTCAAGTGACGTAAAAAAAATGGCGGTCAGTGTAACGCTAACAAGAGGTGATTGCTTCGTAGCAACAAAATGGCGCCATCGGAGGTTCGCGTTCTGAAGCGAAGCTTACCTCCTTGGAAATAGCCAGGCTGGATGTTGTGATGCTAAACTCCTCATTGCTAGCATCACTGCAGGCACGCCAGGCTCTTTATTAGCGTCGAGACGACTTATGAAAAAAGTGGAGATGGTTGGAATATTACTCTTAATTAAATCCTCTCTGCTATCCTTCTCCCTTTTAGCTTTCCGTTTTGTGGCTCCGCTGCTCCACCGTTTTTTATCCATGTTGTTTGTTTTGTTTTCTCAATGTCCTCTACTCTCTCTCTCTCTATCCTCCACCGCCTGTCTTGCCGCTATCAACAGTTTCGGTAACAGTGGTAACCTGACTCGTAGTCATCAGACACAGCCTAAAAACTGATCATAATACTTTTTTGTGTGCAACTAAATTATTGTTAACACACATACACACAAACACACACTAATTAATTAATTTTATTTTAATTTAATTTTAAATAGAAAAAAAAAGAAAAAAAAAAAAAGGATGAGGCCACACAGTTAGTGGGGTCTTGGAGGCCCCCTAGAGGTTGGAGGCCCCCGGGCACCGGCCCAATCGGCCTGGTGGTAAATCCGGCCTTGGTAGGCTAGTGCTTTATGTCCCTCTCAGCGATTAGCCTATAGTTTTTCAAAATGGCGGAACGACATGGAAGCCTCCTTGGACTTGCCCATCCAATGTAAATACAGATAAGAAATTCTTCGCTTACGAGGATAAGTCAGATCATTGGCAGAGGTCATTTTACACCAATGAGGACATATTTATTAATGAAGACATTGATTTTAGCTAATAAAATACTTAAAACAGTACACAGTGTACCTTTAACAATGGAAAAATGACTCTAATGTGAAAGGTGTCACTGGTAGTCAAATATTTTTCTTAGGAGTGCGTAGACAACAGACCAGAGCTACGAGGAGGGTTAATATATTGGACTTGCAATGACAGGGTCCTTGATGAACTGCAGCAGAGGGATAGTAACACAAAGAGGGAATTTTGTACAAAAAGACTAGTTTCGCTTTGCCAAACCCTCCTCCAAAGCGCGCTGAAGGCTAGTCCACACAGCATTCAGGGATGGGAGGAAAACATTGCTTTAATGGCATTTCTTTAAACCAACCAGAATGGTCATGGGCGGTGCAAAACTTCTCACAGAGCTGCTGCAAAATAGTTGTGCGAGAGAAAACTGCGATTGGACAGCTAAAATCTCTGTCATATTGAAAGAAGGTAAAGAACCTCAAAGTTGTGCCTCATATAGGCCTATAAGTTTGCTTAATTGTGACTATAAAATTATTACAAAACGGTTATCGAAGAGATTAGAATTAATTCTCCCAAAATTAATAAATTTAGATCAAACTGGATTCATTAAAGGCCATCACTCATCTGATAATATTAACATCATACATTATCTGAACCAGAAAAAAACACCTTCTTTTTTTAGTACTAGATCAATTTAAATTAGGCTACAATTTCACTGAATGGATTAAAGCATTATATGACACTCCAAATGCAACTGTCTGTACTAATAATGTAGAATCTCCCCAAGTGCACTTAGGAAGAGGTACCAGGCAAGGCTTCCCTCTCTCCCCATTATTATTTGTTATTGCTTTAGAACCGTTTGCTGAGATGATCAGAACTAATCCTATGATAAAGGGAGTGACCGCAGGCACACAACATCACAAAATTTCTCTCTATGCCGATGATACTTTATTATTTGTTACTGAACTTATGTCAACTGTGCGCCATGTTTTGGCAGATATTCAAACATTTTGTAAGACTTCAGGGTATAAGGTTAACTTACAAAAATCAATTGCTTGCTCTCTTAAAGGGATACTTTACCAATTTAGCATTCAGCTTTGTATCAGTAGAAACCCGGTAGTATTTCTGAATGACCGTGCTTCCCTCCCTCATGTCCCCCTGAGACGAGAGATCTCTGCATTTGGGGTCTGGAAAAAATCTTCCGATGACGTAAAATGACGATTTTTGCGTCATCGGAAGATTTTTTGGCCAGAGGCAAGGACTACAGCCTGTAGTAGGAGCTACTTCCTCATGTTTTCAACCCGCCCACAGGGGGTTGGACTGCCGAGTCTGGCCGAGGTATTCCGAATGAAAACGACTATTAGCCATCTTTAAGTTTCGCTAAACAGGCTCTCTGTTTTCAGCAGCAAACATTTACACCAATTATGTGCATTCAAACTACCACACGTGTGTACCACCGGGATACATCGGAGAATATGCAGGAAACGTTATTACAGACGGAATACTCGGCACACTACGCGAGCTTCGCCTGCACGGAGATCAGCGGTGTCGCTCGATGCCGCTAGCCGGCTAGGGGACATCCTCATCGGCTAGGTGGAAAGCTAACGTTAGCCGGCCACCTGTCCCATCAATCCTGCTTGCAAGTGTCCGCTCATTAAACAATAAACTGGACTACATCCACCTTCAAAGAAACTCCCAACGCGAGTTCAGAGACTGCTGTGTTTTTGTTTTTTTGGAAAAATGGCTGAACAACAGTGTACCGGCACCGGGACTATCCGGCTACCAGACTGCTCTCGCCGGCCAGTGGAGGTGGGCTGTGTTAACACGGACTGGTGCAGAAATGAAATCCAACTAGCTACTGCTAACTGCTGGTGGAGCTTGTGACTGTTAAATGCCGACATTCCACGCTAATTCACGGCTGTGTTTATACTCTGTGTTTAGCTACACCAGTGCTAGTATGCGTTAGCTGAACTTTACGGATCCTGCTTGCAAGTGTCCGCTCATTAGACAACAAACTGGACTACATCCAACTTCAACGAAACTCCCAACGCGAGTTCAGAGACAGCTGTGTTTTTGTTGTTTGGGAAACATGCCTGAATAGTGTACCGGACTGTCCAGCTACCAGGCCTGCTAGCCGTCCAAGCTAGAGATGCTCTGTCGCCGGGTAAAAGAGGGGGGCTGTGTTAACACGGAGTGGTGCAGAAATGTGGTGATTTGTATCCATTAAACTGCTAACTGCTGGTGGAGTTTGTGAATGTTAAATGCCGACCATTCTACATTCCATGCTAATTCACGGCTGTGTTTATACTCTGTTTACAGCCCAACAAGCGCTAATGCTAGTATGCTTTAGCTGAACTTTACGGAGCCTATAAAGTGTGTGCACTAAATGTAGCCTGTTTCGTATGTTGTTTTTATATATTTTAAAAGTGTAACACCACTTGAGTCACGATTAGGGCTGCAGCTATCGATTATTTTAGTAATCGAATATTCTACCGATTATTCCATCGATTAATTGAGTAATCGGATAAGAAATACTTAGTAAGAAATACTTTGTAAACAGCAATAGTAAATATTTATTACTGCTGTTTACTAAAAAAAAAGAAACCTGTTGCTTGTTATATACAAAAGACAGGTTTCCTTTTTTAGAAAAAGCAACATTTTTTATTGCCAAATTCCAAGACCCTTGAAAAAAAAAAAAAAACATTACAATAGTACATTTTTGTGGCCCAAATGTTAATAATTTTCACCCCATTCCCCTTCTTGCCTCTGGCTCTTTACACTGGATATGAAAAAGAGCTGTTCACTGACCAGAGGGTAGATGTGACTGTACAAAGCTTACAGCAGGGCTATTCAACTACACTGTTCTGGGGGACACATTTTCAGAAGCCTAATACACAGTTAGGAGCATAGATATATCTATGGTGAGGAGAAAGAATAAAGAATGCATGATGACGTAGTTCACGTGCATATTAAGTAGCCATGCTGGGGGGAGGAGCCGGTTTGTCTCTGGCAGCAGCTAAATTTCTAAAGATTAGAAGCAAACTAATAAACAGCTTGTTTCGTAAAAACGAAAATTGATGGCTAATTGCAAATATGGTAAGACGTATGGTAAGTGTCGGACTTCAGCGGCGGTGCTGCCGCCTCGCCACCTGCCTTTGCAGACCCCGGCCTGCTGTGAGCTCCGTTAGGCTGGCAGCCCTGACAGAGCTCCAGTGCCTGTAACTCCCCTCTTCCTGCTAGCTAAATGGCCCGTTGTGTGAGAGTGAGAGAGCGGTCAGCGCGCATGTTAAACCAGCAATTTCTTACCACATGTTACACACAATGTCACGCCACTTGGCTATACAACATCTAAATGTCTTATAAAGCTAACAACGGTGTCTGATTTCAAGTTAATTAATATTTGTGAAGTTTAGCTAGGTGTTTCGTTAGCTGCGACTGTCACTTCAATCCTATCTATGTGTAGCTACAAATCACGGATAGTTAGCTTCATTTTTGGTCGTAATTCAAGTATATTTACAGTTTGAATTTCGTCACGCCACTTATACAACATCTAACTAAATGTTTTATAAAGACAACAACGGTGTCCGATTTCAAGTTAATGAATATTTGTGAGCTGTAAGGGTTTCGTTAGCTGCGACTGTCCCTTCAATCCTATGTGTACAGATTGTGGCTAGTTAGCTTCATTTTTGGTTGTAATTCGAGTATATTTACAGTTTGAATTTCGTCATGCCGCTTATACAACATCTAACTAAATGTCTTATAAAGCTAACAACGGTGTCCGATTTCAAGTTAATGAATTTTTGTGAATTCCAGAGGAATTCTAAGAGGAGGCTAGCTAGCTCCATCCCGACGTAGGCTCTATCAATGAGACTCGCGGACAAGAAGCGTGTATTTCCCCAATCGTTTGTTTAAATAACTCAACACATTATAATTACACACATTAAAAGATTAACTGAAACCTGTGGTAAGAGATTGCTGGTGTAACAAGCTCGCTGACCGTGCTCTCACTCACATACACCGGGCATTTAGCTAGCAGGAAGAGGGGAGTTTCAGGCCCTGGAGCTCCGTCAGAGCAGGAGCATTTAGTTGTCTATTACCCCAAGAGACGGTGACTTTGCGCGGGTATGGAGTGCTGTGGGCTGCCAGTCGTGACGGAGCTCCAAGTACCTCATAGCAGGCCGGGGTCTGTGAAGGAAGGCAGGCTGGGCGGCGAGGCAGCAACACAGGCAGCACCGGCACCGAACTCCGACACACAGTCGGACAAAATTTGCAATTAGCCATCCATTTTCGTAAAGTGGCCCATATTTGAGCTTTACATAGTTGATTTCTCGCCTAAAAAAGTTTCAGAAGTGAATTTTGTAATGGAATAGCAGAGATCTGCGTGACCTAGCTAGATTCAGAAGACTACCTGATCTCAGGTCAGTTGTGTAGCCTATGTAAATGTTGGGGCGTGACCGTTCTCTTAATACACCCATGGGCTGACAAAGGTTCCGGTTTTTGGGAGGTTGACGTCAACTTCCAACTTTGTTGAGATTCGCCCGTTTTCAGCGGCAGTTTCAAAATATGAGATTTTCATAGTAAAGGGGTGTCAGTGGGACTTTGAACTTCTATGTATGTCCTATTTACCCACCGAACTGTCGTTATTCAACTATGACATAGTGAAATCAGTTTTGCATTCTATCACCCCTTTAAGACAGCCTTGAACAATTGTGAATGTATCCTTTTAAGGTACAGCAGCTAGCAGGAAATACTCACGTCATCTCTCTGTAGTTTACGGAGTATCTCATCTTCATCCTCCTCCGAGTCTTTCCTTTCTTTCTTCACCAGTTTACACACAGGAGAGGTGGTGGAGTCATGCAGGTCTATAGCACCACGCAAGCCTGAATAGAGAGATGGGCTGATTGTGAAGGATGCTCAAATTCCACTGAAAAAGAAAGGAAAAAGAAAGAAGTTGTGCACCTGTTTTGCGTACGGTGTCGGCAGGACCCTGCTCAAAGATGGAGTGAGACTGGATAGTCTGAGGCCTCTCTCTCCTCCTCCCTCTGTTCTCTCTCCTCCTCTCATCCCTCTCTCTTCTCTCCTTTTTTGGAGTCACACGGATCTCTTCCTTTAACCTGGGCAAGAATCGAATATGACATTTATAATCACTATACACTACATACTAACAGCACACAATATGCTAAGTTTAAAACTCATAAATAAACAGGAGACTGGAATTATCTTATTGATGGCCACTCACTCATCTTTGCTTTTCCTCACAGCATGGACATTTGGCTCAAAAGTTTTCTTAGGAAAAAACACAAAGAAATCCAAACATTTTTAATACCAAGTATTTCTTCATTGGGATTTAAAACAAAGGTGATGCAAATACATGGAATATTTAATATGCTATACATTTGTAGCTGCTAGATTCAATAGGACTTATTTTGTGTGCTAATGAAGATAACAATATTTCTTTCCAACGAGCAGAATAACTTTTTCTAAACTGAGACCCTAATGTTGACCCTGACCTTCCTGTTAAAGAAGGAAATGTGTTTTATCACCATGTAAACAGTTCAACAATATCGTTTTAATTAGTGATAGACCTATTATCGTCCCTGGACGATTATTGGCCCGTTTCTTTGGCAGTTTGCAGATTATCTGTATCTGCGTTTTATTTGCCGGATAACAGATAAAGTTAATTTATTAAAATGTGCGCTACTACTGTACATGCATATCGGATCCAAATATCGGTTTCACTAACTACTAATAATTGATATCGGCCTTAAAAAAACAAAAACACAGTATCGGTCGTTCCATAGTTTTAATCCAGCATGAAAGAATTTAGTCTATATCCTTGACGGTCCACTTCCGGGATTGCTCCGGTGCTGCAGGATGCACGAATTTTTGCCAATGTCCGTTTCCTTCCTCTTTCTTTGTGTTGGAATTTTAAATTCGGTGGATTTATGAGGACTACGGTTAGCTGCTCCCCAGATGTCTGCAGGGTAAAACCAGACAGCTAGCTAACTATCTGTCCAATCTGAGTTTTCTCTTGCACAACTATTTTCCACGATTGTGATTGGTTTAAAGAAATGCCGATAAACCAGAGCACGTTTTGCTCCCATCCCAGAATGCTATGTGGACTAGCCAACCCTCCTCCGCTCCGCAGCGTGTTGATGGTCTGGCAAAGCGAGACTAGAAAGAACTAAACTATTTTAGCCTTGAAACAGGGTTCTTTTGAAACAGGCATTTTCCAGCATGCAGCTAAATCAGGCGCTTCTCAGCTCAAGGACAGCCAACTTCCAAGGGAAAAGGGACTGAAGCACACTGATTGATTTGGAGCCTTTCATTGTGCAAACAAAAACAGAGTAACGTTTCTACACTACTGTTTAGAAATGTTGTGAAAAAAGATGGCTTTATTTGCTTTTAACTATGGAGTAGTCTGCTTGGTGGTTTAATAGACTCTAAAACTGTAGGCACTGTTACATCAACAACATCTTAAGACATCTTTTTTTAACATTGCTTCACCTTAAGAGTTTTTACCTAACAATTACTTTATATTGTCTTATATTTATCTTAATGTGTTGTATTTATCCTTGTTTTATTATTTTTCATGTAAATCACTTTGTATTGAATGTATGAATTGTGCAATAGAAGTAAAAGAAAAAAAAGGACACATTTCTGTTGCTCAACTGTCCTACTACAGTGATGTGAGATTGGAGCCATGTGAAGTTCTAACTGTGAAACAGGTTAATTAGCATGCCTGACAACAGACTTACTAAACACATGGTTTACTGATATGGTGCAAAAAAGTACCCTTGAGCAGTAAGGGAGCTTTCAAAGTTTGGTTTGGAGTATATTATCCTATATTGCAGTGTAGAGTGTATGGGAATCCTGTGACTCAACATTAATTTAATACTGTAGACATGTTTAATTAATTTAATTCTCTACTTGTAGGCACTTGTTAATTGTAAACAGTTTTTGTTGCCCAGTCTATTAACGCTTTTATATAATACAGGAAAATGTCGTGTTTCCACGCCTTTGTCGTGTGCCATACAGTAGGCATACCTTTGATTTTTTTGAAGACTCCCCCCAGTGTCAGGTCCCTGGTTCTGAGGGACGTCAGTCTTCCAGGAGGAGTGGGGGAGGACACACTCCTGACCCGCCCTGGGAGTGATCTGCCCGCGGCTAAACTCAGCCCGGTCCCGCTGCTGAAGCTGGATGAGCCGGGGACGCTTGCTGTATCCCTAGAGTCGCTCATTTTGTGTTATCTTTTAATAGGCTATTCTATATATTTAGTATCTGTAGGTAAGAGATTTCACATAACAATAAATCTTGTTTTTACTGTGCACATAATCAATAACGTTACAGTTTTGTTACCCATTGCGCTTCTATTTTGAAAGTAAAGCCGTCTTAGTGGAGTGATTTTACTGTAACGTTATTTCTTAATCTGTCCGTTACTCTTTCTCTCTGTCCAACAAAAAGATTTCGAAACCAGCTGATTAACTCACACAGTCTAAACTGCACTGGTCCATAGAACGTTACATCGGGCAACTTAACAGCAACTTATTACCCTCCATTTTGTTCGCACTAGCGGTATCGAGACAGACTGCGCCAAAATGCAAAACAACCCTCACTCAGACCAACATGTTGGGTTTGAGCAAACCGATATCGTTGGTTATTATTATTATTGGTTATTATTAGGAAGTCTAACGTTAGGTGGGCTATATGCGCTCTCGCTGCAGTGCACAGTAACGTTATGCTTCCTGAAGGCTGCATATAAACAATTCATCTCGGACACATCTTCTCGGTCGTAGTCTATGGTCGGAACCCAGCGGTTGCAGAAAAACAGATAGTAAAAACGTTAAAAATGTTCAACCGGTGATATTATTCTACCAGATCCGTTTTGCCACCTGTTTAACGTGTCCAGTTTAAAGGAGGTTAATTTCCTTCCGTAGCTACTGCACGGCTATTGTTTTCCTTAAACGTACTACACGAGTGGACCCACAAGATGGCGGCGTTGGTCTGCTGTGTGTGAGAGAGAGATGAAGGGGTCCAACAAATTCTCAGCGCTTAGCTAAATACTTTTTGTCAAAGTGGTGGTGGAACGTAACTATGTACTTTGACTCAAGTAGTAATTTTAAGGTACGTGTGGGCTCACTTAACTTGAATATTTCTTCTACTCTACATTTCAGGAGGGGTGGGGGGAATCACCTCTACACCATTTATCTCACAGCTGGAGTTGTAGTTAGTTTGCAGATAGTGTGCAGACCTGGACCATCTAAAGGTTATTAATACCCTCCCTTTACTTCTCTGTACCATTTAAAAAAAAGAAATATATATATATATATATATATATATATATATATATATATATATATATATATATAATTTCTGTACTGATTTACAAGTTAACAATCGTCTGCATTCTCTTGTTTTAAAACTTCAAAGCACTTTTTCAACTTGCTACAAAGTGCTATTTAAAGCTATTAATAGGCTAGTAGTGCAATAATAATTACATAGATGCACTACTACTCAACAATCTATAAAATGGTATTGTATATAACATAGCAAATAATTATTAGCTCCCCCTCAACCAGCCACATTGAAATCCAATGATAAAAAATTACACTTACACTTACAGGGAGCACTCTGCTGTAAAATGTCTTTTTACTTTTCAAACTTTAAATATGCTATATTGCTAATAATGCAGGACATTTAGACTACTTGATATTGAGTATTTCTACGTTGAGGTAAAAAGTTGGCCAACAATATTTCCCTCTGATATGTAGTGTAGTAGAAGTATGAAGTAACATAAGATTGAAATACTCAAGTACAGTACTTGAATAACACAGCTTGTTAGGAAAATGCCATATTGCCTAACAAGCTGATATTGCCATGCAATTGACAAACACCATGCTCAATTTCAATTCAATTCAATTGTATTTATAGTATCAAATCATAACAAGAGTTATCTCGAGACACTTTACAGATAGAGTAGGTCTAGACCTCTATAATTTACAAAGCCCCAACAATTCCAACAATTACAGTAATTTCCTCAAGAGCAAGCAGTGCGAAAAACTCCCTCTTGGGAAGAAACCTCGGACAGACCCAGGCTCTTGGTAGGCGGTGTCTGACGGGCCGGTTGGGGATATGATGAACAGTGGCGATAATAGTCAAATTAATAATGGAACAGTGACTTCAAATGGTAGTCGTAGTAGTTCATGTCATATCAGGGTGCTGCAGGGCGTTACAGGATGTAGCGTGGCCCAGCAGAGCATGGATGGACGTAGCAGGGTTCAGCAGGAAGCAGCAGGAAGCAGCAGGGTTCAGCAGGAAGCAGCAGGATTCAGCGGGAAGCTGCAGGGTTCAGCAGGGTTCAGCAGGAAGCAGCAGGGTTCAGCAGGAAGCAGCATGACATTGCAGGGCACCGCTGAGCTCAGCAGGGAGTGCAGCAGGACCACGGCGACAGCTGCAACCAGGATCTTGGTGCCAACGTTCTCCAAGGAAATACGCTGGGGGAAAAAACATAAGGACTCCAGGGAGTAAACTCCCCAGAAGCTAGGATTAGTAACAAGCATTTCTGGGACGGGATGCACACAAATAGTAATAGTAATAGTAATAGAAAGGGAGAGGAGAGAGCAGCTCAGTGTGTCAGAGGAAGGAAGGAAGTCCCCCGGCAGTCTAAAACTATAACAGCGTAACTAAGAGAGACAGGTCATAAGGAGAGGTAGCCTGTTCGGGCTTAGAACTCTCCCCCTGCCGGATCGGGCTTTGCTGGCCTGCCTCCCTCTACTTTTGTTATATGTTATTAATCTAACAATTATGAAGAGAAGCAGGTGGGCCAGATAGGTGGACACTGCAACTCCTCACTCCCTAACTATAATAGGGTGACCAAACGTCCTCTTTTGCCCGGACATGTCCACTTTTTACCTACTGTCCGGGCGGGTTTTATAAATTCATTAAAATGTCCGGTTTTCACTGTTTTTCATGGGACCATTAAGCGTGTACTTAAATTGACTGGCACTTTGCTCAACACAATACTACGGTAGGCTACTTTGTTGTGTGACGTAATTCCCGAGAGGCTGCCTTGTGAGCGGCTCTGCGACACGCACATAAACAGGGACCAGGGCAGACAGACAGGGACCAGGGCAGACAGACAGGGACCAGGGCAGACAGACAGACAGACAGGGACCAGGGCAGACAGACAGGGACCAGGGCAGACAGACAGGGACCAGGGCAGACAGACAGACAGACAGGGACCAGGGCAGACAGACAGGGACCAGGGCAGACAGCGGAGCAGCATTACACACAAAATGCCAAAGCGTTTCCTGCTAAAGATTTCCCACCGTGGTCAGAAAACACAGGGGAGACACTTTAGAGTCTAGAGTCGGTAGGACTCGCTCGCTGTCACTCTCACTTCTCCCCCGCTCTATATCACCCACTCCCCACACACACACACACACACACGCCGTCGCGAAGCACACACTAGCGCACAAGTATAAACATCAGGCCACTTACAACCATAAAACAAGACTAGTGCAGCTTCACAGTTGAACTGCAAAAAAAATGTCCCACATACCGTCCCGGTCGGGACCGGACAAGTGGGAGGCGGAGTGCACCGTGTGCAAAGCTGGCACATATGTTTCAGT
Source organism: Perca flavescens (assembly GCF_004354835.1). Lineage (NCBI taxonomy): Eukaryota > Metazoa > Chordata > Actinopteri > Perciformes > Percidae > Perca > Perca flavescens. Next base: position 29,846,662 of record NC_041351.1, read on the forward strand.
GTCTTTATTATTTATCTTATTACATTGAAAAGGTATTAAGAGATATTTTTTTGAAGCTGGATTTTCTAACACAGAAGAGGTCATATTTAGAACATTATTTCATATTATTTATTTATTTTAAAAGAGAGCTATTATTTTGTTACATGTTGTTACAGATTTTATTTTATTACAGAAGTTATTTTTGCACAATTGAGGCATAATAAAGCATGTTCATTAACCTCTGAGAATCACCACTGTCTGGATTTGTCTCGAGGCCAGGCCGAGTGTCCTCTTTTTTTGGAAATCAAAATATGGTCACCCTAAACTATAAGCTTTATCAAATAGGAGAGTTTTAAGTTCATTCTTGAATGAGGTGACAGTTTCTGCCCCCCGAACCCAGATTGGGAGCTGGTTCCACAGGAGAGGAGCCTGATAACTGAAGGCTCTGGCTCCCATTCTACTTTTAGAGACTCTAGGTACCACAAGTAACTCTGCATTCTGGGAGCGCAGTGCTCTAGTGGGACAATAGGGTATTAGGAGCTCTTCTAGATATGATGGTGCTTGACCATTTAGAGCTTTGTAGGTCAGGAGAAGGATTTTAAACTCAATCCTGTATATTCTACAGAAAGCCAATGCAGAGAAGCTAATACAGGAGAAATATGATCTCTTTTCTTAGTTCTTGTGAGAACACGCGCTGCAGCATTCTGGATCAGCTGGAGAGTCTTAAGGGACTTATTTGAGCAACCTGACAGTAGGGAATTACAATAGTCCAGCCTGGAAGTAACAAATGCATGGACTAGTTTTTCAGCATTGGTTTGAGACAGGATATTCCTAATTTTGGCAATGTTACGAAGATGAAAAAAGGCTGTTCTTGAGGTTTGTTTTAGATGGGCGTTAAAGGATATATCCTGATCAAAAATAACCCCTAGATTTCTGACAGTAGTGCTGGAGGCCAGGGCAATACCATCCAGAGTAGCTATGTCTTTAGATAATGAGGTTCGGAGGTGTTTAGGGCCCAGCACAATAACTTCAGTTTTGTTAGAGTTTAACATCAGAAAATTATAGGTCATCCAGGATGTTATATCTTTAAAGCACGCTTGAAGTTTAGCTAGCTGACTAGTTTCGTCTGGTTTGATTGACAAGTATAATTGGGTGTCATCCGCATAACAGTGAAAGTTAATTGAGTGTTTCCTAATAATATTACCAAGAGGAAGCATATATAAGGAGAATAGAATTGGTCCAAGCACTGAGCCTTGTGAAACGCCATGGCTAACTTTAGCGTACTTGGAGGATTTATCATTAACATTAACAAATTGAGATCGATCAGAGAAATAGGACTTAAACCAGCTTAGAGCGATTCCTTTAATGCCAACTAAGTGTTCCAATCTCTGCAACAGGATTGTATGGTCAATAGTGTCAAATGCAGCACTAAGATCTAGTAAAACAAGAATGGAGACAAGTCCTTTGTCTGCAGCAGTTAGAAGGTCGTTAGTAATTTTCACCAGTGCCGTCTCTGTGCTATGATGCTTTCTAAATCCTGATTGAAAGTCATCAAATAAACTATTGCTATGTAAAAAAAATCACATAACTGATTAGCAACCACCTTCTCAAGGATCTTGGATAGAAAGGGAAGGTTAGATATAGGTCTATAGTTTGCTAAGACCTCAATGAGGGGGATGTCGCGTGATGTAAAAGGATGATCCTGGTCAGTGTTTTTGCTATTCTGCCAATACTCAGGCAGTAATGGACACAGACAGGCTATGGTGTAAAGGAACCTGATGAAGGGGTAATGGCTGATCTGGTCAGCGTGAGGAAACTGGATCCCACAATCAGGTTTTACAGGAACTTCTGTAGGTGTCAGCACACAGAAACCACACGTCTAAGTGTGTGTCAATGTCTCATGCACACGCATTCATTCTCCCTTGTGGGGGGAGGGGCTTAGGAGACCATTTGGGCTTAAGCGGAAAGGTTAAGTCCTGGATCTTCACAATCCTACCTACAGCACCTTTAATGATAGTATGAACTGCATTTTGCAAAGTGTAATTAATAGGGTGGAAGTAAGAAAGAAAAAAGAATAACATGTAGCCATACTAATATATTATTTCTGCTTTGTATTTTAATCACGCAAAGCTTGAGTGCAGGATAAAAGTGATGCCTCGGTTTTACATCCGAAGACAACTGCTTCCTAAAGTTGCACACTCATAATGAAAAACCGGAAAATGAAGACCAAAATTCATGAAATATATTTGGAAAATAATGATGGACCATAATGTGTACTGCATATGTTGCTTGTTTTCGCTGATGACAGACTTCTTGTACAGTGCAATCCACCGCAGCATACCCTAGTCTTCTTTAGATCTTTAGATTAAATTAGAGGAGACTTTGATATGAGCTCTGAGCTCACAGTAGGGCAGGTTTCAACTTTGTATTAAATATACTGATCTCCAACCAGGGTACAGGGAGAGTGCACAAGAGAATGAAAATGCTAAAACCATTATGTATATCAAGTAAATGTTCATGTATCACAACATTTTATTCCACTACATTAATGATGATGTCATTTTGAAACAAAATCAGCTTGAGCTACAGCAAACACAAATTATGAAATAAAATGATCAGCTGGTTTGAGTTTGCCAGATTGTTTTAGATAAAGGAACTATCTTACAACCACGTTTGGTTATGAAGCAGCTCTGAGAAACTAAATCCTCCATCATTTTCAACACATAAAGAACATCTTCAAATTTGGATTGTGCAACAAGGCAGGCCTGCTTGGTTCTTTTGCAAAATGACTGTAAAGATTTACAAAGAATATCTTTTACAGCATTTCCTCTGTAACTGGGACGTTTTGGGACCTATTGGTGGGATTTGCTATTGACAAAATACACCCGGCGATACACTGGAGAGCAAATTACGTTTAGCATGTATTGAGCTAATTTAAATAGTTCACTTTACTGTATTATGTGGACAGTTAACTATATTTAATGTTGTATGCAGCGTTTTCTTTAGCGGGTTGCAAATGTTCCACCAAATAAGTTCCTTCCTGAGACCATTTTATAGATCCCCCTTTTTTGCAACCAGATATTAGTGCCGCCCGAGACAATTGTGATTGGTTTAAAGAAATGCAATGAGAAAAAAAGGTCAGGGGTTGCCCTGACCTTTTTTCTCCTATCCAGGAGTGTATATGTGGAGGGGCCAGACCTTCCTCCGCAGTGCTGTGGAGAAAGGTCTGGCAATGCGAGACTAACTTTTTTTCAGTACAATAGACTACTTTAACTTTGTGCAGCTTTTGTGTTCCTCCCAACTTATAACCGTGGCACACATTAGATTTAGTTTTAACGCTTGGGCTGCCCATATCCTGTCTAAGGAGCCCTCTGGGTTGTGGAGCAGATTTGCGTCAGATTTTTCACCATGTTTCATACTTTTCCCAAACCCTCAAATAACTGATTCTAACCACTACATAATAAACCTGTCTACAGCTATCATAATCTTTACTGCTTATATAGCCTCTTTCCTATCCTGCTACACTGAGGCCCGTTCCTCCTGCATGAGCACAGAGGAGTCAATCACCCAGTTTAAAGGAACACACCGACTTATTGGGACTTTAGCTTATTCACCGTAACCCCCAGAGTAAGACAAGTCGATACTTACCCTTCTCATCTCCGTGCGTGCTGTAACGCTGTCTGACGGCTCCAGCATTAGCTTAGCCTAGCACAGATCCTGCAGGTGAATGGTTCCAGTAATCCTACTGCTCCAAATTGTGACAAAAGTGACAAAATAATGCCAACATGTTCCTATTTACATGTTGTGATTTGTAGAGTCACAGCGTGTACAAAAAACAACGTAACATGAGACACAGCCATCTTCTAACAGTAAACAAACCAGGAACTATATTCTCAGACAGGCTTGCTACGAGCATATCACTTCGCCAAAGTACTATATTCTTCCGCCTAAGAATATATTTCCTGGTTTGTTTAGGGATAGAAGGTGGCTGTGTCTCATGTTACGTTGTTTTTTGTACACGCTGTGACTCTACAAATCACAACATGTAAATAGGAACATGTTGGCGTTATTTTGTCACTTATTCGGAGCAGTAGGATTGCTGGAACCATTCACCTGCAGGATCTGTGCTGGCCTGATGCCGCTGGAGCTGTCAGACAGCATTACAGCACGCACGGAGATGAGAAGGGTATGTATCGACTTATCTAACTCTGGGGGTTACGGTGAATAAGCTAAATTCCCAATAAGTTGGTGTGTTCCTTTAAAGGCCTTTACACAGTGATACAAATAAATGTCACAAAATTGTGAATAATTTGGAGGCAAACTTTAACGCACCTGTTATTCAAGTTAATCATGACGCAATATTGCAAATAAATTATTAAAGTTCTACAACAAAATAAAAAAAATAGTCAACATCGAGCGTTGATGACCTTGAGCTCCTTTTACTTAATAAAAAGAAAATAGAAATACATGGGTATTGTTACAAGGGAGACAGAACAGACACAAATGCACGGCTCAACCAAAAACAAGTTTATTTTAAATAATAATAATAATAATAATAATAATAATAATAATAATTAAAGCTGCGAGCAGCAATGGACGGGCCCTCGCGCCTCTGTGCGCGTCGGGGTTACCGGCGGACGCCGCTCCTTGCGACCGTGCATTTGCGCGGCACTCAGATGCCGCAAATCGTCACCAATGAAAAGGGAACTCCCTGCCGAGTTCAACGATAGCTCACACAAGACTTTACGTCATATGGTTCGTTAGCTGTGAAAGGGGGCGTGGCTAAAGCATAGGGGGCGGGCCAAACCATCACCAATGAATAAGAAGTCTGCTGAGTTCAATGATATCTCACACAAGGGTATACCTTAAACGGTTCAAATGTTATGAAAGGGGGCGTGGCTAAAGCTTAGGGGGTGGGTCAAACCATTACCAATTAAAAAAGAAGTCTGTGACACTCAAAATGGCCACCACGCCACGCCCACACCGTCTGACGAAAAGTTTTTCTCTTAAAACTTTTCATCATTAAGGTGTTGGGATGGTACAGACCAAGTTTGAAGTCCATCGGATGAAATCTCTAGGAGGAGTTTGTTAAAGTATAGCACCTTGACTTTTAGGCCTACTTCCTGTTGCTACTAGGGGGCGCTATGACTTTAAGTAAATATCAATCTTTATTTGTCCTCAGGGTTGGACTCTTATGAATCGTGAAAGGTTTCGAGGTAATTGGACAACGTACACTCGAGTTACACCCACTTCTGGTTTCGGCAGCGAAACGCACAAAATGGCCGCCCTGCCACAGCCACGCCCTACGACGAAAAGTTTTTCTTTTAACAACTTTTCATCTTTAAGATCTTAAGATGGCACAGACCGAGTTTGAAGTTGATCGGATGAAATCTCTAGGAGGAGTTTGTTAAAGTACGACATGTGGAAATGGACAAAATTGCACAAATTTCGAACTTTGAAATCAAATTGGCGGACTTCCTGTTGGGTTTAGGGTATGGTTCTAATGAAGTTATTTGTACATCTTGACATGTTACATATGTGTACCGAGTTTCGTGAGTCTACATTAAACGCACTGCAGGGGCTAAATTATCTTAACTTTCTAGGGGGCGCTAGCAAGCCATTTTTGTGCGCCTATTCCCGAAACCCTTAAAATACGTAAATTTTCACCAGACTTGATGCAACTGCCAAATATGGTGAGTTTTTGAATATGTTAAGCCCCTCAAAAAGCCAATTCATTTGACGGGAAAAAGAATAGAAAGAAAGAAACAATAATTCCTTCAGTTTCAATAGGGCCTTTGCCGCTGTCGGCGCTCGGGCCCTAACTAGAACTGCAAGCAGTTATGATGGGGCCCAAGCCTCCGATGCCATTCGCCTCCGATGCCAGTCGTCCGCGACGCCGCGGGGAGCCGCGCCAGTCGCCCCCAATGACCCGCGAAGCTGCGCCAATGCAGGACCCGAAGCATTACGTAGGGGGGGGCAAACGTTGGTGAATATCGAGAGGTTTGATGCACGAGGTGTGCGGTACTCTGCCGTTGCAAATGTAGTGGTAAACAGTTCATCTCCATGCATATAAAGACTACTTTTAACAATTCTCTACTATAAACAAACTTCTTAACCCCCCTGACCACAGGGGACAGCAGAGAGAAATGAGAGAGTGACTTAGAGGGTGGAGGTACCGGCAGGTGTGGTGGTTGAAAGAGAAGGGGAGGTGGTCAGGTTGTTGTAAATGGTGTCATAGGCGCTGATTGATGTTTTCCTCCGTGGGTGCTCATACATATATATATATATATATATATATATATATATATATATATATATATATATATATATATTTATCATTTCACGACTGAAGAGGCCCTTTGCTTTAATTTGAATTGGTCTATCATGAGTTTTTGTCTGCCAATGCAGATAGAAAAGCTACAATTCTCGTTAAGAAAGCTTGCATGATGTGCAACGTTTATCTAGGCTACTTTAAGGACACAAATGCACAAGCTTAAGGTTTGATGAACCTTAAGGTGGTGTTTTGCTTATTATTAAAATGTAAGCCACTTTGTTGAATGAAAGGCAGGCTAATATAGCCTAATAATAATAAAACGGTGAGAAAATGATCAGTCAAGACTCAGTTACCCACACACGTAGCCAAACTAATGCAATGATACAGTATAGCATGCCTATTTCTTTTATTGTTGTAGTGTTATCATCAACAGTTTGTCCACCACTCAGTTTTATCAAGGGGTTAAGTGTTTTAAGGGGAGTTGTGTTTACCGCAGGTTGTAGCTCACTCCCTCATCTCTGTCCCTCTCCTCCTGAGTCTCCTCCTCACTGTGCATGTCACTGTAGCCGACACCGGCACCACTATCATCGGCCACGGGAGCTGATGAAGGTCCTGCTACTGGCCAAAACATGTCTGTCGATTTGGCACATTTGGCAGCACTTCTTTTTCTCATGCAGCTTCTCTGCACTTCCTTTGCATTTCTTCTCCATGACCTCTATCACTATTCTAGCCTGGCAGATGCACACCCGAAACTGCATGCAGGCAGAAATCCCAAAGAGGGTGCTGTTTAAAGATATGCTGTCCTCTTCATTGTCTTGGTTAACGTTATCCTCACCTAGCGCCACTTCACAGCTAGCCGCTGCTGTAGCGGCATGTTCATCGCTTTGGACTGTTGTTCATCATGTCTGTATCCCCAACAGTAGTCGTAAAAACGTTTGTCATCTTTGGCAGCGTTGCCAAATACTTATCGGGACTTTTTTCTTTTATTTGAGCCGCTTGGGTAACTTAGTTTAATTTCGCGCTTAGACTCGTCTTGCTTCGTCTCTGTTTGTGTACTCCCAGTTCACTGTGTTTATCTTTTGCGCCGCGGACAGTTATGGACTAGTCCATTTCAATGTGAAAGTAGGGGGTGTATGGAAAAAAATAGTCTATGTGATATTTTTGACTAAAGTGTATTTTGGTCAGCCCAGAGTCAATTGAAAATACAATGGGCCGCCGATCTAGGCCTAATCGCAAAAATCAATGCCACCAACATACCCAATCACACTATGACAGACTCTCCACTTAGCACCAACTGCAATGTTTATTTGCACAGTATCAGTGCATATGAATGGTTTTGATTTTGGATTGAAAAAGTGGGAGAATAGAGTTACATTTGTCCACTGTGAAGGTTGTAGAAACTTTGTCAGGTGGGTTAATAAGTTTGTTTATTGTAGAACACCAGGGGAGCACGCGAAAGCGAAAACCAAAACATAACGGTAGGAGGTAAACATCAGTAAATATTGAGAAGTGTGAGCTGCAAGGTCTTTGATACATTCCCATTGCAAATATTCCATTAACATTGATTAACAGGGCAAAACACTTATGTTGATTATAGCGCCCCCTAATGGCCGATCTTAGCCAAAATTGGTACAGAGTCTCACAGCAGCATGCCAAACGAACCCAAGTTTCGTGTTGATTGCTTTTACTGTGGCAGAGATATTGCAATTGCAAATTTCCCATTGAAATGCATTGAGTTAGTGGGCGAAACAAATAAACGTTGCTTATAGCGCCCCCTAAAGGCCGATCTTCGCCAAATTTGGTACAGAGTATCGTCGTCAGATGTTGAACAAGGACAAGTTATTTGCTGATAACATTTAATTTGGCCGAGATATGATATGTGTGTGGTAGCTAGCTAGGAAAATTTGTTTGTTCGTCAAATGCGCATACTTTAAAGTAGCAAAATTCCTTCAATAACTTTTTGTCAGGTCCATCTGGAGATGCTATCTACCAGGTTTCGTGCAGATCGGTCGCACGGCCTAGGACGAGTTCGAAAAAGTTGGTTTTGCACATTGCGCGATATTGCGAAAAGACTGCGGAAATGTGCGTGGCCTATATCGGGTAATTCAGCTTGATTCAAGGAACACGTTGATGTAAAAATTTCTAATGTGCGATGTGTAATGTGGGAGTTAAAGACAAAAAAACATTACAGCGCCACCTAGTGGTCTACATGTGTAATTTTTGGTAGGTGTGGTCCATGGCCCATTGTCCATCTACCCTGTAAATTTAACGTTGTTCACATTAGTGTAAGTGGTATATCTAGACTTGGGTCACCTTGGGTCCCATAGGCCACGCCCACTTTGACCCCTCAGTACCCCACTCTAGGGTTCGACTCAGGATTGGCCCAGATGGTACGCATCAAATTTCTTATAAATCGGATGAGCCGTTCATGAGATATAAACTTTTTGTAGTTGTAGCGCCCGTCTAGTGACCAATTTTGCACGGTCTAGGAGGAGTTCGAAAAAGTAGGTTTTTGATAAATCACGATTTTTCACGTATAAAAGTCTAGGCAGAAATGGGCGTGGCCTATATCACGTGGTTTTTCTGCTATAGCGCCACCTAGTGGTGGAAATGGGTCACGTTTTGCGCCGGAGGTCCTTGCGGGGTTTTGGACCAGTCCTGAAAATGGCAACCCCCCACCATGTGCGGTTTAGGCTGCAGTCTGAGTTTTAGACGAAGAAGAAGAAGAAGAAGAAGAAGAATCCTTAGAAAAACAATAGGGTTCCACGCTCCTTGCCCCCTTGGGCTTGGACCCACACGGTTCCCTTGCCCCCTCGGGCTTAGACCCCTAATAATCAGTAGAAAAACAATAGGGTTTCACACTCCGCTGGAGACGTGAACCGCGTTGCCTTGCAACACGCGGTTCCCATGCCCCCTCGGGCTTGGACCCCTAATAATAGGGAAGGAGGTGTGGGGAGGCGGACGCCAAGGACAGGAGTGAGGGCACGGAGACAGGGATAGGATGGTAAGGGACTTGAGGACTGGGGTAGGATGGCGAAGGGAGCGTGACCAAATGGACCGGCTGACTGGACCAGCTCCAGTCAGCTGTTGTCTCCAGCTGACTGGAGACAACAGAGTGGTTTGGAGATAATGACTGCGGGAAAAAACACAAAGAGAGGCAAGATACAAGGTACAGACAGGGACAGGTAAGCTCAGAGTTTTTCTATGTGAGCTTGTAGCAAGTTTCACCCAAGTGGCTGAGACAACGCTCAAGCAAAGATAGCGAGTGGATCCGGAGTTCAAATACTGGGCTTGATTGTAGATGGCTGGCAGGTGTGCACGGCGGGAGAGGTGATGGTGGAATGCTGAACAGGTGTGTGTAATCAGCTGGCAGTGGCAGGCAGGAGGGGAAGGGGGAGAAACACAGGAGACACAGAGAGGCAGGGTCAACAGAGAAACTGACAGTGGAAACAAAATAGGAACTAGGAATTAGAAAACAAAACCAAAAACTGACAGCCAGCCGACCCCAACCATCACAGGTTTAGCCAATATTGAAAAAAAAAAGAAATCCACAACAATCTCCACTGTTCCTTTATTTATGATGCTATCTTGCGCTACATCGTTAATAAAGACAGAAACTCTTCTTCGACCCGATACACCAACTCTGGGCTTTTTGGAATGACAGCTGTCAATTAAGGAAGGCTATAAGGAGGTCAGTGTGTGTTTGATAGTGTTGCAGGTGACCAATCCTAAGTGGGCCAGTGCCTCCTTGGGTTTACTCCTCCAAATTGTCAAAAGTCAACAGAAATCAACTTTGAGAGCAGAGTTACCTGTGAGAGTGTGCGCCCTCTAGGGCTCGTCAAACAGACACTCTCGAGCTATGGTTGCTGCTCTATGCGCTTACTACTCAGTTTTATCCAGCTCTTTGGCCACAACTTTCAATCATATTCCAGGGGGGGCGAGTGCCACCCTGTGCCCCCCTTCTAGCCCCACCCCTGAACCAACTTCGAGACAATGTATGGCATATTTTGTAAGGTTTTACATGTGATGTACTGTTTGTAAATACAAACAGTTTGGCTTGGCTTGGCTGTATTTTTGTACTGCACTGTATTGTTAATGCCCAGGGGCAATGCAAATTAGCTATATAGCTACCATAAACCAACTGTATCTTCTGTCTTTAGTAGACATTTTAGAAAATCTCTGAAACACTTATGGTCAACGAACTGACAGGAGACTGAGCGTGAAATGAACCATGAACCATGTGTGAGCAAACTCCCAGGCTTGGTTCCAGGTTTAATTTAAATCCGTTTAAAATCGGCAGAAAATTCTGCGTCCACAAATTCTCTGTGGCTCAGGTTATTATGCATTTACATAAAAACTGTCATTTGCATAAAGCTTGGCCACTGTTTAAAATATAATGCGCTAAACTATTGCTTTTACCTGTCAGCATTGTGATGTGTGAAGCAGGCACGGCGTTATGGGTGGCCCACCCACTTTTCAACAGGCCCACCCAAAACATTTCCTCAAAAAACATTGATTAATTAATATATTATAATTTGGTGAATAATTATTAAAAATCGGCAAATAATCTCATAATTTGTGCTAAAATGGTCTAAATGTTTAGTTTTCAAAAACAATTTAAAAAAACTGGTCATGTCTATTTCTATGTTTCTGCGCAAGTTCAGCAGACAGTGAGGTTCGGATCGGATGTAGCTTGTCGGTATGCTAGGCTAGGCTAGGCTAGGTTAGCTCCCAGTGATCTGAGAGTGTGAAAATCATTTCCAGTAAAGGACAAGGTTGCAACAGCCGTTGTTTAGGTACCTCAAACGTGCACAAACTGTCTCAGAGTCATCGCTGCAACCAGGAGATGAGGATATATGGATATATGGATTAAAATAATCAATTCATAACCCGCTACAGAAGCTGCAGGCGCAGTTCTATTTCTATAACAGCTTGTTACTGTTGTCAAGTTGTTGTTCCCTCATGGTTTTCTCTTGTTATGGCCAATAATGCTTTAGGGCTATTAATGCGATTTATTTATTTTTGATGAACATGTTTATAACATGAATCATCACACTAAAGTGAGGAAATAACTTGAGTCTTGTTTTACATGACAGATGACGTTGTCAATGAACACGTTCTGTGGTCGAGTATTGATTGAAACTGTCGGGCAGTGTTGTTGATCTGTATATTGTTGAAAACATAAAACAGTTGAAAAGAATTGTGAAATATTCGTCCTCATGTTATACGAGCAGAACTAAACTATGTTTTTGGGAAATATTAGATTCCTAACCACTTTTACAGTCTATAGGCCGTAGGTTAGGAGAGATGCGCTATAGCACAGCCAGGTATGGTGGTAATGGAGATTCCAAAGCGCTCTTCTTTTGGGCAGAACCAAGGAGAGCCATCGGGGATAGGTCCGTCCTTTGCACCAAAACTTTTTACAATGCAACAACATATAAATAGCATCAAGCTATTACAATCTTTATTATGTAAGCACATATAATATATATAATATAACAGTATATTAGCCAGTCATTTTTATTAGGTTAAACAGGGATTTGATAACGTTTTTAATTTAAGGCCCACCCACAATTGGTCTGGCCCATCCAAAACTGGAATCCTGGCGCCGTGCCTGGTGTGAAGTGCTGGTAATGGTGAGGAAGGTTGGAGTAACATATGCTGCCTTCACCTCATCCTTAGCCATCTTATCCAAGTTAGGGGTTTCAACATCTTGGTCATAGTCCGACCGTCAAAGGAGATGAGCAGCAGCTTGTTTCTGGTGGACCCAGTGAAAAGTGGCTGCAGCTCAGAGTACCGTGGTGGGGCAGCATCACATGGAGAGCTGTCAATAAGGCTGAGGATCAGCATTACTGAGGATTTAGACATTGTTGTAACTGAAAATTCAATTGGTTCCACTTTATTTAGACTTTTTCAGCTGTTGTCTCCAATTGAATCATTTATATCTGGCCAATACAACCCTTGATGCCCAAAAGAAGACCTTATTGTTCCTCTCTTCATACTGCAGTAGTATGACATACATTAACCTGAAACAATTACGAGACGCTATGGTGCAATGTTAGATACACCTCTAATGAATGTTTGTTTGTACTAATTTTGGGATGTTGGTCAGCCCTTAAAGATATGTTTTATTAGCCTGGTCCTACCAGACTCTGGTCCATTTCATTTGTCCAGAGAGTCTGGCCACTCTCCATTGACAAGTGTTAACTTCCTTGAAGGCGGGTACTCTGTTGAAGTTTAAAACTATTGGGTCTGCCCAGAGCCACTCTGGATCTGCCATAACCAATCGCTAACGTTTGGTCGTGACATATGTCATGCGCATGTGCAACAAGAGGGGAGACCGACAACAACTATCGGCTTATCATTAGCATCACTAGCGTTAGCCTTAGCCAGCTCCTTCACCACTAATGGAGCGAGCTGGGAAATCAGACTGTTCCCGAACCCCGTGGGGGAGGAGGGCCACAATGTCACAACCACCAACACAACACAGCAAAGATTGTTCTTGCTTGATCTTTAACTTCTGGATATTCGACAGCGTTGCCACAACGGACCGAATGGCTTCGCTCGCATCTTTCTAGCGCACGTCCTCAACGTCATCATTCTCAGCCACTCCCTCTGTTCACTAATTGGACCGCCAAATATTTGGCCGGAGAAAACCCAAGAATATACTGCAAACCCAGACGGAGTACTGAAGGGAAAGGAAAATGGAGCGGAAGTACGTAGGGCGGAGGGCGGAGCCAGGCTAATGTTTTATACCTTTTATTAGTTTAATGCAGGGATATGATAGGTTTTAGGGTGGGATGACAATTTAATGCCCAAGTGCAGACAGAACACAGAGCCAAGAGTGTGAATATTAACAAGGTTTATTTTAAAATATTTAAGTGTAAGGAAAGGGGCAGAGTCCAGGTTTTCAGAAGGACGGATCCAGGCGCGCGGGAACCTATTTTTGACCAGGGGTGCTGAATAACAAAATAATGGATGTCTGACAATTTCTCCCCCCAGGAAATGTTTCGGATTTTGACAGCTAAATACGTCATTTTAGTCCAGTGTATATGCAACGAAAATGATCATACTTACAGGCATTGCCCTCACAGGGAATGGAATTATCTTTAAATCAACTTATTCTTTTTGCAGAATAACCAAAGGAGACAATTCAATTCTTTTCCACACGTGAACAGGAAGTAAACTGAATATATTCCCGTATTTCGGGATAATTCCCAATTATGTCCAGTAGATAGCACTCTAACACAACATATGACACAAGAAACGGCTTATCATTCATGCTCATCAGCTTATGCTGATCATTCATGTCTACTAAGACCATGACAAATACAACTGTCTTGATCTTCATCATTTTGACAGCTCACCTGCCTCCTCTCTGCATGGTCACTTACCTTTTAGATGACCTTTACATTTTCCTCATGCCCTCTTCGGTCATTTTTGTACATTTTTCTCAAGTTTTTTTTTTCATTTTGTGATAATTTTTGCTGTGTTACTTCTTATGGCATGAAATTTTGTAGGAATCCTTCTTTTCAGTCAAATTTTTTAAATCCAGTGTTTTTTACTCTTACATGTCTTTTATACTTAAATGATTCATTTTGTACCCTCTGGACACCTTCGAGGCAAAAATGTTATTAAATCATCATATATCAATATTTTTTTCTGCTTTTTTTTCATGAATCACTTAAACAACTTCTAACCTAATCAAAACCACCAAACATTCAATCATTTTCAGGATTTTAACCCTTTAAATGCCAGTTTATGTATATGAAGTATGTCATTATTTATAAAAAAAAAAACACAAAAAAAGATTTTTTTCCCATATAATGAATAATATGTAGATGGGGCTTTGGTGGTGATAAGAGGCTTGGATATGTCAAAGATAAGCAACAAAACTGATTTGACTGCATTAGTATTTTTTATGTAATTCCAGATACTCCCTCTGGACACCTTCGAGGCAAAAATGGCCCCATTGACTTCCATTATAACCACATGTTTTGATCTCACTGCATTTACAGTATAAAACCATGCATTCTGTAATGTCAGCATTTCATTTGGAAGAAAACTAGTCATATTTGACATTTTTACAGTATTTCACCAGATTCAACCATTTTGCCCTTGTAGGCCGATGCATGAAATTATAGTTATATTATGGAGCTCTGTGTGTGTGTGTGTGTGTATATATGTGTGTGTGTATGTGTGTCTGTGTATATTTGTGTGTGTGTGAGTGTGTGTGCATGTATGCGTGTGTGTGTGTGTGTGTGTGTGTGTGTGTGTGTGTGTGTGTGTGTGTGTGTGCATGCATGTATGCATGTCTGTGTGTGAGAGAGAGTGTGTAAATCTGTAAACAAACAATGATAATTTTAGTGGTGAAAAAAGCGCACCTTACTTTTGCCAGTTATATTATGGACCCGTGTGTGTGTGTGTGTGTGTGTGTGTGTGTGTGTGTGTGCATGCATGCGTGTCTGTGTGTGAGAGTTTGTGTAAATCTGGGTGAAAAAAGGGTGTCTTTTGAAGGATGCATTTCATCTGTCTTTGAAGACGTGTTTGAATAAAAACATTGTCTCCTGCATTTGTTGTAAAGAAAACCAACTATTAGTGTGTTGATGCACCTGGCTCTAGAGAAGGAGAAAGACCTGGAGCAAAGAGAAGGAGCCTTTATCTTCCAGCCAACTGCAGGACTCATCTGAAGATGACACAAGTTTCTGGAGTCTGACAAAATGGTCACTGGTGTCCTCCAATTCTGTGAGTGCCTCTAATCCTTCCTCTGAAAGTGGAGAGGACACTGAAGATCCTGCGCAACATTCAACCACCGACCGGCGTGATGCCTCTTTCGACCTTTTCTTCACTCTTGACTTGATCCAGCTGATTCAGGAAATGACAAACCTACACGGGAGGTGTTCAATCTCAGGATGGAGTGATGTGGATGCTCAAGAGAGTCGAACATACATGGGACTTCACACTTGGCTGGTGTGCACCGGTCCAAAGGGGAATCCACCCGGAGCCTGTGGGATGTCCATAGTGGGAGACCAGTCTTCAGGGCCACCATGTCCCACAAACCATTTGAAATGATAAGCACCAGTTTACAGCAAATGCAGGAGACAATGTTTTTATTCAAGGACACATGAAATGCATCCTTCAAAAGATGCCTTTTTTCAGCCCTAAAATGATCATTGCTTGCTTACAGGTTCACGCAAACTCTCACACACACACACACACACACACACACACACACACACACACACACACAAACACAAACACAAACACACACAAACACACACACACAAACACAAACACAGGTCCATAATATAACTATAATTTCATGCATCGGGCTACAAGGGCAAAATGGTTGAATCTGGTGAAATACTGTAAAAATGTCAAATATGACTAGTTTTCTTCCAAATGAAATGCTGACATTACAGAATGCATAGTTTTATACTGTAAAGGCAGTGAGATCAAAACATGTGGTTATAATGGAAGTCAATGGGGCCATTTTTGCCTCAAAGGTGTCCAGAGGGAGTATCTGGAACTACATAAAAAATACTAATGCAATCAAATCAGTTTTGTTGCTTATCTTTGACATATCCAAGCCTCTAATCCCCACCAAAGCCCCATTCCCCTATGATTTATTTTATGGAAAATAATTAATGTTTTTTTGGGTTTTTCATAAATAATAATTGCTTTAAAGAATTAAACGGGCATTTAAAGGGTTAAAATCCTAAAATAATATTGAATGTTTGGTAGTTTAGAGCAAGTTAGAAGTTGTTAAAGTGATTTAATGCAATCAAATTAATTTTGTTGCTTATCTTTGACATATGCAAGCCTCTAATCACCACCAAAGCCCCATCTACATATTATTCATTATATGGAAAAATAATCATTTTTTGTGTTTTTTGTAATAAAAAATGAAATACTTCAAATACATAAACTGGCATTTAAAGGGTTAAAATCCTAAAATAATTGAATGTTTGGTAGTTTTGATTAGGTTAGAAGTTGTTTAAGTGATGTATGAAAAAAAAGCAGAAAAAAATATTGATATATGATGATTTTTTGTGTGCGTGGACATTTTTGCCTCGAAGGTGTCGAGAGTAAGTTTTTTTAAGGAGGGCATGAGGGTTAAACATATTTAAAATTAAAATGGTCACTTAATTTGCTGTCTTTATTTACTTACATTAATCAAATTCTTCATTGGTTTGTTGAGGTTAAATAGTCTGTCTCAATATTGTGTTGTAAATAAAATAATAGCCCATTAGGCCTACCTGCTCATTACATATTATATTACATGTAAAGAATAGTAGATGAGTGTACTTACTATAAATCATAAAGAGGCTAGGCTATAATAAGTAAGAAAGAAATGTAGGGAAAATTATGATTCAATTAAAAAAAAAGTTGTTTGAAATGCTTCAGTACTTTTATTAAGAGTTAATACCTTTTAGCAAGAAGCTCCTGAATGTGACATAGCCAGGGTAACCATATTTATAACAACACACCTCAGCTGATCTGAGAAAGCCAAGTGATGAGTGAAATATTAACAAGCGTTAGCTATTTATCATTACAGCATTTGGTATAGGCACCAGTAAAATCCATTAAACACTAAAATTATAGACAATTTGACATTTCAACTAAGTGGCAGCAAAGGTTGCATCAAAATCATATGCTATGTAGAGGTCAAACATTTACAGGCATCAAAAGAAATCTGTCAAAAGGATTGCCACAGCCATAGCCAGGCTAAAGTGTATTTTCAATTCAAGTGTTCATAGTTCAAATAACAAAGACATTTATCAATTACAAAAGTAAAGGTATGCATCAAAATCATATAGATGTCAATTATAACCATGTACAGGGATCCATACCAACATGTAAACAGAACTGAGAGCTAGGCTAATGCATCTCTTCATTTCCATTGTATTCATAGTGCAAATACAACACATTAAAACACTGGAATTAGAGATTAGTGTTTCACTTTTTAACTGTCAAAGATGCCAATATACAGTATATGGCAATAAATCACAATCACAAGCCTATAGCCTACACCTGCTACTTTCATGGAAATACTGAGGTGGGAGACAGACAGCTTACTTTTAATTGATAATGCCAAAGGTGGCCTTGCGTTCTGCTGTGTTTTGAACAAAGGTTGAATGTCCAACATATCTAAAAATATCTAAAATATCCTGATGGATGTGCAACAAAGCCAGGTGTGTGAGCCTTCTTTGAGTCATCGTACTCCTCAACCATGTTTTTAGCCACCGGAGTGTGGAGAACGACCTTTCTGAAGAGGCAACAGACACAGGCAGCGATAGACAAAGTTCCATGAACTTCTGATCTCCAGCAATTCTCTTGTTTGAGAATGCAGTCCACCCAAAAACAATGTCAATGTGCAATGTCAGTAGATGTTCGGAGTCCCTTGTCTTTAGTAAGGTTACCAAACAGTGTGAGCTGCATGTGTAAGCGAGACTTGTCTATCTGGATAGGGAGATGGGGAGCAATGTCATACAGACCTGAATAAAGTCAGTTGACAGCATCGGTGATGGTTTTCTCTCTCCAAGCAGGTCAAATCAATGGTCTAGCTCTGATGTTACAATATAATAACAATAATATTGTTAATAATACCAATATGTTATACTGTGCTGCACACATTTCCACTTTTCTTACCAGGTCTTTCACACATGCATCTTCTCTCAGTGCACACATTCGTTGTTTAAGTACACTGACACACTCCAAGGCACCCCCTGCATTGTGCTGGAGTATTTTGGCCATTTCTTCACATGGCTCAAAAAGGGCCTCACAGCTGGCAAGGCCAAGGGTGGTCCCATCTGCCCTAAGTCCAAAGAAAGAGCTTCCTCTGGCCTCTGATACAATTTGTCTCTGCACATTCTGGATTGTGTCTGACATCCAGTTGTCTCTTCGCTGTATCCACTCACGTGCTTTAGGCTTGTCGTATGTTTGGTCCAACATCATATGCCAGAGAATGCCATCCCGATGGTTATACCCCCGCAATGGAACTCCCTCACGAGCAAGGAGCCTAATAGATCTGAACAGCAGCTCCAGTACAGTCCTCGCAACTTTCTGTTATTTTTCTACATTTTCAGATATCATTGCTCATAAAGGTTTTTGGTTGAGAGATGCCAGCATTCTCACCGACTCCAGGTGCAGGTCAGATCAATCATGTTGGGAAAATTTGCTTGTAGCTTTGCGCCAGTTTGTGAACCCTCCATTGGTAAAACAACTTCCCTTGGGATGACGGAACCCCTTCTCTTTAGCTTTGCAGCACACAAAGCACAGCACACAGCCCTTATCAAAGCCTGAACAGGCTACCTCTCCTTATGACCTGTCTCTCTTAGTTACGCTGTTATAGTTTTAGACTGCCGGGGGACTTCCTTCCTTCCTTTGACACACTGAGCTGCTCTCTCCTCTCCCTTTCTATTACTATTTGTGTGCATCCCGTCCCAGAAATGCTTGTTACTAATCCTAGCTTCTGGGGAGTTTACTCCCCGGAGTCCTTATGTTTTTTCACCCAGCGTATTTCCCTTGGAGAACGTTGGCACCAAGATCTTGGTTCCAGCTGTCGCCGTGGTCCTGCTGAGCTCAGCGGTGCCCTGCAATGTCATGCTGCTTCCTGCTGAACCCTGCAGCTTCCTGCTGAATCCTGCTGCTTCCTGCTGAACCCTGCTGCTTCCTGCTGAACCCTGCTGCTTCCTGCTACGTCCATCCATGCTCTGCTGGGTCACACTACATCCTGTAACGCCCTGCAGCGCCCTGATATGACATGAACTACTATGACTACCATTTGAAGTCACTGTTATTATTACCATTATTAATTTGACTATTAAAAAAGAACAATCTAGACACGTCACTAATGAGCAACTATAGGCCCGATATCAAACCTTCCATTTTTAAGCAAAATCATAGAAAAAGCGGTTTTTCAACAACTCAACCTTTTCTTATCGCTAAACAACAGTTTTGATGCCTTCCAGTCAGGTTTTCGACCACACCACAGCACTGAGACAGCTCTTGTCAAAGTCTTTAATGACATCCACTTAAACACAGATAGTGGCAAAATTTCAGTCTTAGTATTACTTGATCTCAGTGCTGCATTTGATACAGTCGACCACAACATATTACTTGACCGATTGGAAAACTGGGTTGGTCTTTCTGGCTCAGTACTAAAGTGGTTTGAATCCTATTTAAAGAATAGGGACTACTTTGTATCTATAGGTAATTATACATCTGAGCATACAAATATGACATGCAGAGTTCCCCAAGGCTCAGTTCTGGGGCCTCTTCTGTTCAACATCTACATGCTTCCACTGGCTCAGATTATGGAAAACAACAAAATAAGTTACCATAGTTATGCGGATGACACACAAATTTACATAACCTTATCGCCAGGGAATTATAGCCCAATACAACAACTGAATATGTGCATTGAACAAATTAACGACTGGATGTGCCATAACTTTCTTAAATTAAATGAAGAAAAAAACTGAGGTGGTTGTTTTTGGAGCAAAAGAGGAACGATTAAAGGTCAGCACTCAGCTTCAAACGACAATGTTAAAAACAACAGACAAAGCCAGAAATCTTGGTGTAGTCATGGACTCAGACCTGAATTTTAAAAGTCACATTAAGACAATTACAAAATCAGCCTATTATCACCTTAAAAATATATCAAGGGTTAAAGGACTTATGTCTCAGCAGGATCTGGAAAAACTTGTCCATGCTTTTATCTTCAGTAGACTTGACTACTGTAACGGTGTCTTTACAAATCTCCCTAAAAAATCAATCAGACAACTGCAGCTGATTCAGAACGCTGCTGCTCGAGTCCTCACTAAAACCAAGAAAGTGGATCACATCACTCCAGTACTGAAGTCTCTACACTGGCTTCCAGTGCCTCAAAGAATTGATTTTAAAATACTTTTGCTGGTTTACAAATCACTAAACGGTTTAGGGCCAAAATACATTTCTGATCTGCTACTACATTATGACCCACCCAGACCTCTCAGGTGGTCTGGGACAGGTCTACTTGTTGTTCCAAGAGTCAGAACTAAACAGGGGGAAGCAGCGTTCAGTTTTTATGCTCCACATATCTGGAACAAACTCCCAGAAAACTGCAGGTCCGCTGCAACTCTCAGTTCTTTTAAATCTAAGCTAAAGACCTATCTTTTTGATGTTGCCTTTCTTTAAATAACCTATTTTTAACTGCTCTTTCTTTAAAATTCTTATACTGCACTGTACATTTTATTCTTGTCTTTTAATGATCTTAAATTGTTGTTAATTGTTTTAATGCTTTGAAATTGTTTTTAATTGTTTTCTATCCGTTTTTAATGTTTCATGAGCCTGGGTCTGTCCTAAGTTTTTTCCCAAGAGGGAGTTTTTCCTCGCCACTGTCGCACTGCTTGCTCTTGAGGGAATTACTGTAATTGTTGGAATTGTTGGGGCTTTGTAAATTATAGTGTGGTCTAGACCTACTCTATCTGTAAAGTGTCTCGAGATAACTCTTGTTATGATTTGATACTATAAATTAAATTGAATTGAAAATTATCAGAAACATAATGTAGACATTGCCACTTTGAGTACCAGCCCGGCTGAAAAGACGTTTCTGTCCCGAACCTCCTTCCAGTATAACTGAAGTTGCTTGCCTGTAACGTTAGATGCTATGATGGTGCTGCTAACGTTAGCCGAGTTGCTTGCTAACGTCTCTGGTGCCTCTTCAGCTGCCCCAACAGAGTTTGCCTCGGTGGTGGACGAGGAAACATCAACTGTAACATCAGATGACATCTTGTTAATTTTAGCCGCATTAATATACCGGAAGAAAAGATCTTGTATCCGTCTCTGCGACATATTCTTTTCTAAAACTAACGTTCCGTTCCGGTCAACTAGCCTCAGCTTGCTCGCTTCTCAGCGAGTCACGTCACTTGACTCACTTTAACTTTGACCTCTATAGCAGCTATAACAGTTAATTTTTAGTAGGCTATATTCAAACCTGTCCATAACCCTTTTTTGCTATTTGCCTCATTATTTGATATACAAAAATATAAATAATGTCAGACAGCGAATTAGTAATTATAAAAAAATAATAATCCAGCTCCTGCCCAGCAGTGGGTGCTTCAGCACCCCCCTTCCAGCGCCCTTGGACGGATCTGAGGTGGGTCCGAGGGAGAGTGAGTGAGGCAGAGAGACAGACAAGGGGGGCTTGACAGAGTCCAGTGATCCAGAGAAGGATTTCCAGTCCGGCTAAATCCAGTCCTTAAGGCAGGAGGAAGGTGGTGTGTGTCAGGAGTCGGGTCTAGGCGGCAAACTGCAGGCATAAGAGACGGGATTTAGTGAACAATATACAACAAGCAAACAGAAGAACACTATGGCTACAACGTGACAGCAAAGTATTGTCTACAAGTGTACTGCATTTCTATACCGATGAGGACCTTGACCGAATACACACTCACACGGTGGGGACTCGTGTCACGGTGGGGACCAAAATCAGGGTCCCCACGGGCAGACCCCTCTCAAAGCATAGAAAACAGCTTCCTAATATGCCCAGTATCAATAACTCCAAAGTCCTCTTTGGGGGGGTTTTCATGAGAAAAATGTGTGTGTGTGTAAGACGCTGACATCCTACTGGCAAACGGTGGTATTGCAAGTGTGTGAACTTTTCTGCGTACATGCGCCCCTCCTGGTAATAAATGGTATTGCAGCATAATGAAAATTTAACTCAGTCAATGATGCGCCCCTCCTGGTGGGAGATGGTATTACAGCATAATACAATTTGAACTTTCTGTTAGCTCAGCCATAGTAACTCAAACTCAGAATACTTAAAATTAAAGTCCTACAATTTGATCAATATCTAGTGGTTTAACATAAAATCAATTTAACCGCCTATTCAATTCCACTTGAAAAAGCTATCTCTGCTTAAACATTTCCTAGAATGTGTTTTTTCTTTTTGTTTAATTTGCAATTGTAACTAAAATGAGGCTATTCATTGTCTAACATAACAAGAGAATTATGAACAAATCTTGTTGCCTTAGTTAAGTTAAATGTTACATTTTACTGTAATTATATTGCAGATAGCCAGTTTATCTTTCTGTTATAATACTGTATTGTATTTACTTTGCCAGTTACCTGTTTATAGACCTAAATTATCAAGATAGGATTACTGATTTTCAAAATGTTTTTTATCCTGATGATCAATCAACTATACTAGTGAATTAATGAATCTATTTACAAATGGTTATGAAACTGTAAAAAACACACCTCACTATATTGGCCCTTCAGATGCATCTCTAAATGTTCTTGCTCAGTTATTTCTTCATAGTTTTGTTTCATACCATTAGAAACTTGGTAATATAGGCTACTAACCATGCATGCAACATCTTCATCATGTCAAACGCCTGTGCCTAATATCTTCATTTCCTCATTCATCTAATATAACTATATAACCAGACCTAGTAACCTTGCAAAGGTTCGATTTGTGGATTACAGTTCCATTACATTACATGTCATTTAGAGGACGCTTTTTTTCCAAAGTGACTTCCAATTGCTACATATGTCAGAGGTTGCACGCCTCTGGAGCAACTAGGGGTTAAGTGTCTTGCTCAGGGACACATTGGTTGATGTATCGCAGTGGGAATTTAACCCAAAACCGTTATGCTGGAGATGGGGTTTCCCATCTGGCCACATATTTCCAAAATACGAATAGGAAACATCATTTTAGGCTCAGAAAGCACACATATCACTGACCATGTCTCTCTGCACTGGAGCCCTACAGTGCAGTGTGCTCTCCCCCTGCTTTACTCTATACACTACTGACTGCCCCTCCAGGACCCCCTGTAAAGCTTATATCCAACAATGATGTGTCAGCTTACAGACATGATGTCAAGCAGCTGGCATCCTGGTGCAGCCACAACAACCTGTAACTAAATGCTCAGAAGACATTGGAGATGATTGTGGACTTCAGGAAAGAGCCCCCTGAGCACCCTCCATCTGCCCTTAAAGACGATAGGCAAAGGTTCAAGATATTAACCCCATTCTACAAGTATCACACGTTCCACATTCCAGCACTCTTTAAATTTTCAGGAGTATCCTTCTAATACAGTAGCTTCATGGCAAAAGTTTGAGCTTAAAGTTCCAAATGCACTAAAAGCATCTGACACGCGCGTTTGGAAGTACACACAAGGTTTTAAATGGCCAATACGCAACAAAAGCGTTAGTCTACTCTAGTCTGTTAGCTGTCTCACTGACTGTGATCATAGTTTATTGCTATGAAACTGGCCACACCAGCTGTGAGAGCAGCATGATAGTTGTGTGTATACGCCACACAGATCCGCTCTACAAACAGCCTTCTATTTATTTTTGTTGATGGTGAAACACGAGAGGATGTTTATGATTGTGTGAATCAAGCTCATACTTCTGTGCACCTAAACCATTCACAAATGTCACGGCAACTGAGTGAAAGTTTCTCTTAAAAGCCCAGTAATCATTGTGATGGCATTTACAAATGAGCTGAAAAAATGGGAAGGATTGATGCAGTGGTGATGTATCCATAATCTGGACTATAAACTTGTTCTGTAGTTTATAGTCATTATAAAAAGTGAAATTGAATGAATGCAACTTAAATATTTCTTAATATAAAAAATTAAATGTCCGTTGTGGCACAAAAAGTACAATGCCTCTACTGATGGGGGGATCTGTAACATACAAAACCTTTGCCTAAATAGCGACCTTTTCTACAATACTGCTGGTTCTGTGGTGTTGGCGCTTAAAATCTGATGCCTGCAGTGTGCCATGGAAGCATCAAATGAGGCAGGTCAAATAAGGCAGGTCAAAAGAACTGCGTCAATTATCGCTTTCAGTGCGTTTGGGCCTTGATTTACAGCATACAACATATTTTTCTTTTGATAGAGAGCAAAAATAAAAGGTAGGCTTTAATATATACAGTATAGCCTATTTCATAATTATAACTTCTGTAATATATTTAAGTTTGGAAAAGTTGGGACCTTTACCTATCCTCTTTAACATTCTTGGCTCAGTAGTCACCACTGGGACACACATTCAAGAATATACATTATCCCAGGATCTGAAGTGGGATGCAAAAATCAACACCACTGCAAAAGGCTGAAAGAGCATACTTCCTGCTTCTGGTAAGGTTAAACAGGACTCAGGACTTGGTCAGACTCAGCTGCATTATCCAGTTTCATAAATCATTCATTGGTTGAAATCTACCATATCTATGTTTCCCCCCTCATTAACAAATAACTGTATGTATATATATAATATATATAGATTTCTTTATTTAAAAGGGACAGTGCACATTAATCAACATGAGTACAATGTCCAACATGTAAATGTGTTAGATTTAGCCGTACCGGCTAATTTTCATCTGCAGTCCACAAACCCCTTATAACCCTTAAGCCCTGCTATTGCTATTGCTTACAAAGAAATCTGTATATTCTGTTTGATAAGATCATTACTTACCCTAGCCCAGATTTTCTTTTTTTTTTTTTTTTTTTTTTTACACTCAGCCCAACCTAGTTTGCTAAAAAATGTAATATGTTTCACATGGATTAATCATGCTGCTGCATCTGTATCCTTCATAACTTGGGCTGTTTAGGTTTAAACAAACAAGCATGTTTCTAACTGTGTGTTCAGGTGTGCCTGGATATTACAGAACTATGGGTCTTCATGTTGAGGTAAATTTCACAAACAGAAAAGTCAAATCCATAATTTAAAGTGTGTTCTCAGTCATCCAGGTCAGAGGATGCATTGAATTACTCAGCAAGAGCTAAATTGTCTTAAAATAACTGCAAAAAAAAAAAAATCTGCAGTCCTCCATTTTAGTAAAAACATGACCAGTCAGGGTCAGTAAAATTACAATTTCCATATTCCCTTGAATGCAGCAGTAGTGCAGGTGCAGATTGCAGTCCTCCCTCCCCACCCAATGTCTCAACTGACCTGGTTGTGACCTCTGAAGCAGAGAGGCCCAGAGGAACAGACAGTTTGGCATGAATTCAGTTTGAGGTTATTTCCAAACAAAACCTCACGTTATTTTATGCTATACATTTTCAATAAAGACTAATGCATTAAATATGTGTTCATTATATTTATAATTATTTAAGAGATGATTAAGATATTTTAATACTTAAGTAATAGCTTACAACAGGCCATAGTATGTTGTGATAAAGGCACAACATATAGCAGGGCAGATAATGTTAGCCTAGCACAGACTTTTTCTTTTACATAAAGCTAATGAAAAGGCACACAATAACAAAAACTAACTTAACAATCGAGACAGAACTAGACAAGCAACTAACTGCTGGCTGCAGTGGTAGAAGAGCAACTCCTGTTTTCTGCTAGATTAAAATTGCTGTGTTTATCAATGAAGAAGGCTTTCAAGAGAGCATAGACAACAACTTCAATTCCTTTTAGTAAAGGGCTGTCTGATGGCAAAATAAAGCGGGAAAATATTCTAAATATATACAGTATATAGATACTTCGCCAACCAACTCTGTTTCATGGCAGTGTGTGTGCAGATGAACAGCTTTTGTCCGTTGCACCAGCTATCAGTTTGTGTAATATTGTATCTCAAACTTGGAGTGATACTTGTTGTTCAAAGGAATTCTAATTATAGCTTTTTGTATGTGGTTGTTATTATATCACTATTATGAACCAGAACAAATCAGTTTGCTTGATTTGAGCAACCTTTTTATAATATGGTTTTGATATTTTAGTTATGCCACCTCATTGCTGGACTATCATACCTGATATTCAAGCTCATTTGAAGGTTTGGTGCAGTTCAGCTTTATTGCTTGCCATCCATTCTCCCTTTTTTCTCACCATGGATACTTCTGATGTTGCTTCAGATCTGCATCTTATCCCTACATTTCATTTACATATAGATAATATAGTATAAGCTAACAATGATGAATATATTGTTACTTTTGTAATTAACTTTAAAAAAGCTGTAAGGCCTAAAGGGAACTATGAATACAATTCTGAAAACTTTAAGCTCATGTATTAATAACAATACTCAAAACCATATAATTTCTATGGTCCAGACTGCTTAAAGCTGCCTACACATAAAAGCCGGCAAAATCGCTCTGCGCGGGCCAATCCATTGAGAGCAGTGCCGCCCAACAAGGCGCTGCTCTACCCCTGGCATCATGCACCTCTCAGAATTGCCGAATTGCTCGCTTGCTCTCAGCACAATTACATTTTTTTCACTCAAATTCTAAATCAAACAGGACATCTTAAAGGCCCCTTTCAGTGTATTTTGACATACTTATGGTATTTCATATTTTCATGACAATTTTGAGTAACAAGTGAGAGATTCTGTGTTGTTCTAATAATTGTCTCATTTGTGGTCTGATAAACACTGACTTTATCAAATTGGAAGTTTCTAATATATTATAGAAGAGTTTAGACCAAAGATTGGCAACGAGACACAACTGTTTTAGAACATTGCAGTTTCAGCAGTCTACAAACCAGCTAATGGTGTTGCTGCGACTCAGCTGGTCAAGACTCCAGAGGCTGGTTTTAAAACGTTAGAGACATCTTCTGTTTCAACAGAAGTCAGCTGGTCGAGTGAGCTTACAAACTATAGAAATAAAATGATCCATAATGCATTTATTTCTGTTTACAAACTGTCAGCTGGTGGAAATGGCAGTTTTAGACGGTGGCTCAACGAGCGCTGCAACCAGGGTTTGTGGTGCAGCGATTTAGAGAGAGATTGAAGAGAGGGAGCTGCGTTATAAAGTTGAGAATCAGAACTACAATATATGAAATATATTTTGATGAATGTTATGTACATGTAAGATAAAAATATGTATAATAATTATTATTAATTAATTTTGTATTGATGGGGAGAAAAATGTATTAATTTAGTATAAAAAAACTAATAATGAAGAAATTAATTTCAAATAATGCCAAATATTTGTCTGCTTATATGCTAAAAACTTTCAGGGTTTGTAGCGTATGGTTTAAATTGTAGTCTTAAATTGAGCTAATGTTACCACATTTAAAAGAAAACACTGTTACACACAATCTGTCATGTTCAAGTCCCCATCCTGACCACGCCCATCCCCCACTCTGGCCATGCCTTTACCATGTGGCGAACATGAGGTGTGTTTAGGGTCCCCTGCGTGTCCAGGCCCTCCCCTTACATTAGGTGAGTTTGACGTGGTGTGAACTCAAATATCAACTGAACAGATAAGAGCACGCTGACATGCACAAGCATATACAGATATTTTGAAGAATGTTATGAATATTTATTATAATTATTAATTTTTGCTAATGAGGAAAAATGTATCCATTTAGTATGTACACTTGTCATTGGCTTAATTTTGAGGAAAAAAACTAATAATAAATTTAAAAAATAATTATTTTTATTTCAAGTTAAGCCAAAAGCATTCTGTTTATATGCTGAAAGGTTTAAGGGTTCGTTTGGTTTCGATTGTTGTCTCAAATTGAGCTACTGACGCCGTTTAAAAGAAAATACTGTTACACACGTATGTCATGTTCAAGTCCCCATCCCGACCACGCCCATCCCCCACTCCGGCCATGTGGCAAGTGTGTGTGCCGGAGTCCCCATGGTGTCCAGCCCCTCCCCTCATGTAAGCTGTGAACTCTGCGTCAGATCTTTACTGCATGGACGAGAGCAGGCTGGAGTCATGGATCAGGGAGAGATGGTGAGTCTAAAATTGATTTTACTGCCATTTAAACCGTTTACAATTCTGTTTAAAATAGATTTGTACTGTTATCACATGTAAACCAACTCTTATAGATTAATTTGAAAGTAAAATGTTAGAAGGCTAACTTATATCTTGTCAGCCAAATAAGTTAATGCTAGCTAGTTTAATGGCAGCTAACATTACAGTTTATAAACCAACACCATCTTAGTTTACAGTAAATTGTGCCGTCGTCGTGTCAAATGGAAACCTTAGTTTAGGACAGTAGCAGGTGTGGTTCTCAGGACCAGGTCAGCCATTTAGTAACGTGCACATGCCGTGACCTGTCGCCATTTTGCAACTTTTACCATACGTATGTGTGTGTGGGGTGGAGGGGGGGTTTAAACAAAAGTATAAATCAAGAGAGATGGCTGCAATAATGTTAAATGCACTGATACTGAGCTGAAATGAAGTGTGCTGCAACATGTGTCTTATAGTCAGAATCAGATAGTGCTGTGTGTGGGGGTGGGGGTGGGGTGTTGAGTGAGAAGGAGTGGTGACTACAGAAGGAGAGGTGGCTGGGGAACTATTTTCTCCAGAGAGATAAATATGTTGTACTTTTCCCATATAAAAAAACATCCTTTTATCGAAAATATGGACATACAGTGTTATACTACCTCTTTGATGGTGCATGTGACACGTACTGCCTAATCTACTGTTAATAAACTGGAGAAATGCAGCTAAAATGTGTGACTAATATGATATATGATATGACTTGCAGGAAGAAGATTTGACAACCATTCATGGTCACCGTGACAGCCCTTTCAATTCTTCAGGTCAGTAAAGTGATAATTAGGACAACTCGTAATATGAATTTGCACTTAATGATCTCTTTTTGGTCATTTTGCTGGTACACATTAAATGTCTGCTATAGAATGTTTGTTTGGAAATATTGTCATGGAAATCAGTGTTGGTTTGGGGCATGAGACTCAGAAAGTTGATGTGTTGCATGGCAAAGGCCCAATAGTACAGTATTCCACCTGCATTTTTGTTGATAAATCCAACTTTCTGAGTCTCATGCAGGGTTATCTCTGCCATTATAGAGCTTAGGGGCAGGGCCAAAGCGTATAAACATAAAAACAATTTGGACATTATCTGGACTGCGAACATAGACTGTATAGAAGCCGATGAACAGGAGGGGCTCCTGCTTGTTGTCTTCTGGACACATGCTGTATGATGGACACAAACAGTGTCACAACCACACACACACCATGCATTTTGCACACGCAGCCCCAGGTACAGCCCACACATTAGATAGTGTGTGGTGGAAAAGAGAGGTGAAAAAGATAGGGACTTGTGTTTGTGAGTATAAAGTTAATAATCATTTGCATAATAGATGTGAATGTAGAATTTTAGACTGTGTACAGTATATCTGTTGGTAATTGCTATAACTCCTCAAGACCCAAGCCAAGTTCCCGTGTCCTGCTTGCTACCTGCTGGTTT
This sequence comes from Perca flavescens, assembly GCF_004354835.1. NCBI lineage: Eukaryota > Metazoa > Chordata > Actinopteri > Perciformes > Percidae > Perca > Perca flavescens. The sequence continues at coordinate 29,876,071 of NC_041351.1, forward strand.
AAAGTGAAACGGTTAGCCAGCCCGGCACAGAGCTAGCGACAACTTTAGCTAAGGTTCACTCACCAACCGTGGGCTGACCTTTAAGGTGGACAAGCTATTCTCATTTTAGTGACAAGCTCCTCCAAGTTTTGCTTCTAATGATCTTTCCCTAGCTGCAACCAACAACAACTCGGCTAAGCTTTTGCAAAAATAACTGTTTAATGACATCACCAATATGCAAATGAATGTGTGACGTCATTGCACCTAAGCGCTCTGAAATCTCAGGAAAACCCTGTCATGCACTGTCACACATCAAACAATGCAATGTATGAAACATCCTCAACATTCTATGGCTGCCATCTTATAGTTTACCAAATGAGATTACCCTGATGCTCTATAACGTTTCAATTTGATCTATTTAAGTTCTGTTGTAAACATTTATCTCCTGTCATATCTTTACTAATGACTATAACCCCATTAACACTCTCTGACAGTGCCTTGAAGAAATAGATACTTGGATGTCACAGAACTTCCTCCAGCTTAACAAAAATAAAACTGAGATGGTAGTTTTGGAAATGAGGAGGAAAGATGCAAACTTTCTACCTTGCTTTAAAGGAAGGGCTTAATAGCAAAGAAAGTGGTAAAAAAAACAACCTTGGTATCCTTAAATTTTAGCAGTCACATTAAAACAGTCATAAAATCATTATACCTTCATTTTAAAAATATCAATAAACTAAAAGAATATATTTCAAAGGAGGATCTTGAAAAAATCATACATACTTTCATTTCTAGTGGGATTGATTATTGCAATGTGCTGGACTCCCTAAAAAGACTTTAAAACCTCTCCAAATGGTACAGAATAGTGCAGCCAGGATCCTTACTAAAACAAAAAGAACAGATCATATTACGCCAGTCTTAAAGTCCTTACACTGGCTCCCAATTTAATACAGAATTGATTCTAAGGCTCTTCTGTTAGTTTTTAAGACACTAAAGGGGATGGGACCTTCCATGGGAACTACCTGCATGACATATTCCAACAACATTCTCAACCAAGACACCTTAGATTAAAACATAAGCAACTACTACTGAAACCTACTGTCAGAACAAAACAGGGGGAAGCAGCTTTTAACCACTATGGTGTCGATCTTTGGACCAGCTTCCAGAGAACATAAAAAAATCTGAACTTGGAAATTGAGATCGTCACTCATAGAAAACATTCTCAAAACCGTGATCTGAATGTAATAACACTAATTCACAAATGTGTAGATTTATTTTACCATTGATACAATGACAGTAGCAAATTTGTAATGCAACGTTTACTGATTTTTATATATTATTATTATTTATATTAAATAATGATGGGTAAATGTTGCATTACAAGCTTGCAGCTATCATTGTATCTGTAAAAATTAATCTACACATTTGTGAAATTCTTTGTGTGAATATTTTTCAATAGGTGGACCATTTTCTCTCACGTTTTGCACCATATTTACCTTCATAGTTATAAATTACTGCGGCAAGGCAGAAACATTAGCTATTTGTTTAAATGTTGTTTTCCCTGTGTATGTATTTTTAAAGTGGAAAATGTAAACAGTCCAACAGCTACCTGTAATGACTGCCTATAACTGCACCCTCAATAATAATGTGATCATCAGCTACAAGTTTATGAGAAAAGTTCAGCAGCATCATAATTCAATTTTATTTATAGTATCAAATCATAACAAGAGTTATCTCGAGACACTTTACAGATTAGATCTAGACCACACTCTATAATTTACAAAGCCCCAACAATTCCCGAAAGAGCAAGCAGTTCGACAGTGGCGAGGAAAAACTCCCTCTTAGGAAGAAACCTCGAACAGCACCATAAGAAGAGCTGCAGCTAGTAACATTAGCATTATGTTTTATTATACTTAGCAACTGTAATCATTCAGTCACAGCATTCTTGCCATAGGCCCTCATACATGTTATCGGTTCATTATGGCTGCTGCTTAAACTCACGCCGTAAGTTAACTAGCCTGCAACACAAATCAAACATAGCTTACCTTTCTGTCATGCCAATGTAAACTTCCTACTTTTTAAGCAAACACACCTAGCAATCCCTTCCTCTCTCTGCATCCTGTTTTTATTGAACAACATGGCATCATAACTGGCTTAAGTGGGCCATTGCAGGATGATCCAGTATTTAGCCTGAGTCGTAGGTTTCATATTTTTTCCAAGTAAGGTTTTGCTTTGTGTAAGTCATTGTATTATAGATTTTGTTTTATAAAATCACAGAGTTGTACATAATCTCAAGTAATAATAAGCCTACATGAATCCCACCATAATATGTCACATTTTCATCATTAGGTTAATCTGGAAAAAAAATGTTTGTTAGGCTTTATCCATCATCATCATCAGTGTCAAAGATTACAGCTTTTAAAAGGTCACCAAAAGGTTGAGTAGAGTCAGTCAGTTTAGCAGGTTATACTAGGTACGTTAGATGTGGTGTATAGTAATACTAATATGGAATGTAGTGGGAGAGGAATTCTAAAATCAATTAGTTTTAACAGAAAAATTATCAATAAGTAAATGGCATACATTTAGTTTATCTAACAACAATAATTTTTTTTTGTATTTGATCCCCAGGAAATGGACCAGAGCTCTTCTGACTCTACAGTGATCCTTGAACTAAGTTCCGTCCCTGAAAAGGAGGACATAAGTGTTCCTGAACTCAAGAGAGCAGAAAGTGTATTTGTAAGTTCACATACAATCCAATGCACAACTTGGTCTGACAATAACAGTAGTGGGGGAAATTGTCTTGGTTTTAACCTGTTAAGTCCGACGGACCTGGTACCGGTTCCACAGCACTAAGTGGTCGCAGCTATTGTAAATTTGCGCTTGTTTAAAACTCTAGGTTAATCACAGCCTCATTGAACTTTAAGACCCAACATCTTAAACTCTAGACCAATACTTTTCTGAGCCATTTTCAGAAAATATACAAATTTGGCTCACTACCACTGATGGGATTTGGCCTACTCCTCCGGTACTTAAATTTGGTATTTAATGATATGGCATTTTTCTGTAATCAATAGTATTAAAGGAGAACTCCTGGCAATTTTTACATTAATCTTGCTATACCTACTGTATGTGAGTACCGTCGATAGCAAAAAATATGAGCCGATTCGGTGCTAGCAGCACGGAGCTAATACAGCTAACGCCCAGAGCTCCCACTCAGCTAAAACGGCAGTTTTGGGGGCATAAGATAAAGAGTGCCTTTGTGCCTCTTAACAGACACAAAATGCAATTAAAACATCTGTACAACATGAACAGGGCCCTTACATGACAACAAGACGTTAACAACTTAGCCATTGTTTAAATTCACCTACCCTCTTAGCTGCTAGCTTGTTGGGAAGTGAGTGTGTTCAGCCAGGAGGATAGCTGCTAGCTGCCGTCTGGGAATGTGTGTTCAGCCAGGAATATTATTAATATAATTATTTGGTAATAATCATCACACAGCAGTTCTGTGTGTATTTGTAGCATATATATCCATTTTTGTGTGCGTTGGTGAGTAGGAGTCTTGCCAGTGTTGATTTTTGTGGTTTCCTTAGCCGGGCTAGCAGGCCCGGCCGGCGTCCCTGCTTCTGCTTCCTTCCCGCCCTTGGCCGACAACAATCCAACGAGCGCCCGCTGGTCTGGTGGATGTCCTCCAGAAGACCATTCAAGCCTTCGCTGCAAAAATTTTTATTTCCCACCTCAAAAATGTAGTAGTAGTACTGTAAATGTACTGTAGTGATTATGACCATATTAGTGACTATGTAACTACATGGAAACGGACCAAATTATGTTTGCCTTGTACAGTAAAATAGTGTTACAGACGGCTAGCTGTAGTCTCGTGCTAAAGTCCCGTTTGAATTCAGTTGTAGCAGGAAAAGGTAAACAGTGTGCAGGTTGGAGGAGCGTCGTGTGTGAAGAGTGAAAAGCGGAGGTGTTCACAAAGGAAGAAGCTTGGAGTAATGTAACTATGGAGCTAGAGCTAGCCTTCAGTAAGGCTGTTACTGCACAAGAAACAGGCATCATTTGGCCCGTTTCCATGTAGTAACATAGTCATTAATATGGTCATAACCACTACAGTGCTCAATTACCTATTTTTGAGGGGGAAATAAAATAAAAATTTTCACAGCAAAGGCTTGAATGGTCTTCTGGAAGACCTCCACCAGACCAGCGGGCGCCACTGGATTGTTGTCGGCCACGGTAAGCCAGGAGGGCAGGCAGGAAGCAGAAGTTGAACGCCCGGCCGGGCCTGCTAGCCCGGCTAAGGAAACCACAACAATCAACACAGACAAGACTCCTACTCACCAACGCTAGATGGATCACACACAAAATGGATATAAATGCTACAAATACACAGGGAACTGCTTTGTGATGATTATTACAGAGGCTGGGCTGAACACAAATGCATCTAGTTGTCATGTAAGGGCCCTGTTCATGTTGTACAGACATTTTAATTGCATTTTGTGTCTGTTAAGAGACACAAAGGCACTCTCACACACTTTATCTTATGCCCCCAAAACTGCCGTTTTAGCTCAGTGGGAGCTCTGGGCATTAGCTGCAGCAGCTCTGTGTTGCTAGCACTGATTTGGCTCGTTTTTTATTTTTCGTCAGTACTCACATAGGTATAGCAATCAAGATTAACGTAAAAATTGGTTTTGGACAATGATTTACAAAGCCATAAAAGTAATTGTGAATTTGCATGTGAGCTTAACTAAAAGGGATCTGGTCAGCTATGTACAAATGTCTCATGTTATTTACGTAGTCCTATGTGATATAAAGCTGATTTTGTCAGTAAGTAAATGAAACTGGTACTTACTTGCAGCCAGATCAAGGCTAAAAAAGGAAGTGCAGTACCAACCAGGTGGTTGGTAGAGCATTGCTTGGTTTTTGCTAAGTAGTTGTTAGGGACTTATGGGGCTGAAAAATTAATCAAAAATATTATCAAAATCACAATATGGCCAAGTGCAATATGTAGATTGAAGAAACAGAGATACCCTGGCCTACAAATCATGTTTTTCAGATATAGGAAAAAAGACCCCAACAAAATATTACATCATCATGAATTTTAAATTTAAGTAAAAATGTATATTGTGACAAAAGAAAAGCATTTATTTTTTTTTCTCTCCATATAGAGACGGCGTATTTAAGTCCTGCCCCCACCAGGGGGAAACAGCTCTCTGCCCTCCGTTTACTTGTGTTGTGTCAAGGTTTTCTCCTCTTTATTCCGTCTTCTAGCAAACAACAGAAACATGAGTAATCAGCAGGAAGAATGGGAAGACTGGAATCCTGACACTAAACTAAAGTTATGTCCAACATTACCTGTGTTAGCTTACCTTACAGACTGTAGTTAGTCTAAAACTGACATTTGGATATTTGACTTGTTAATAAAATGCTTGCTGCAAACGTAACATTGGGCATATTGTTAGCTTAGTGTCAGAATCCCACAGTCTAACCATTCTCTCTGCTGATTCCTCACGTATATATCCACTTTTGTCATCATAAAAGCTCAGTTTTTCGGTTCCACAACTTATGAAAACTTAGGTTCTGGGTTCTATACATTGTTGGTAGTAAATATCACCACACAGCAGCTTTTAGGACTGTTTCGGTTTGCCAGCAGACAAAATTGAAGATGAGGCACCTTCATCCAATACAAGTCGATGTAGAGCGGAAAGATGTTTTCCTCTCTGGTGGGAGTATGACGCGATGTGCTGTGTCTCTATTGTGCAGCCCTAGGTGGTTATGAGGTAACATCTAGCAACCATCTAGTTGCCATCTAGTCCCCTTGTAACAACCACACTTTTACAGTTTTTTTTCAGTCTAAATTACTTATTATTATTATTATTAGCACGACAATAGAAACCACCTAGTTACTACTGTCCAGACACCCATCATTTTAGATTTTTAATCTTTAAACTCTGCAAGCAATTTTACATTGATTGGCCTTACTTCTTTGTCTAAGGTTCATCAAAAATGGCGAGAAAGAAGTGGAGCACAGAGGAGGTCCAGGCTGTGGAGATCTCAATCAATCAATCTCATGGACAACATCAACTCTGGCAGGGTTCCTGGCAAAGCCCAGTGTGAAGCATCTATCAAGGGATCCTCAGAGGTGCTTAGGGGAAGGAGCTGGAAGGCAGTTAAGTTCTATGTGAAGAACCGCATTGACACTTTAAAGCGTCTAGAAAATAACTAATGGAAATCTAAATTGTAATCACTGAACATAATTCTTTTTTGCCATCTAAGTTCTTCTACAATCCCACAACTAGGTACAGCGCTAACTTCAATTCAGCTCATATCTGAGCATGCAAAGACATTTTATTAAGATTGTTATAGCTCTTTTGTTTTCAAATTTAATATGTCAACATGCTCTGACTATTATTTCATTGAGTGATGTAATTTAAATTTTTATCCTAAAGAACATTGTGGTAGTGGGTCATGGGTGGTTCGAGAAATGGAGGTAGAGAGAGACACAGGTTGTAGAGAGAGTGAAAGGGTTTTTAGAGAGACAGGTTTGCAGGGAGAGATAGACAGGTATGTATGTAGAGATAGACAGGTATGTAGGAAATGAGAGAGACAGGTATGTAGGTAGAGAGAGACCAGGTATGTAGAGAGAGACAGGTATGTAGAAAGGAGAGAGACAGGTATGTAGAGAGAGACCGGTATGTAGATTAGAGAGTGAGACAGGTATGTAGATTAGAGAGTGAGACAGGTATGTATATTAGAGAGAGAGACTATGTAGGGAGAGATAGATGGGTGTGTAGAAAGAGAAAGTGTTCCTGAACCTTTTTAAAATAAGAAACAGAGGTAAAGAGAGAGAGAAAAGTTTGTAGAGAGAAATAGAGAGAAATCGAGGTCGGCAGAGACAGACAGGTTTGTAGGAAGTAAGAGAAAGAGGTGAAGGAGAAGGAAGCAAAGAGCCAGGACAAATGAATTTGTATATGGATGAGTTGTGATAATAAAGTTAATCTGCAATGTAAACACCATTGCTTCTGTGGCATTTCCTGAATGAACTAGAATATATAAAGTACTACAAGTCAAAGGTTGGTTGGAACAATACTGACAGGAAACAAAGAAAAATTAACAAAACAAGTACAAGGTGCAGGCGACTGCTGTCACTCACTGTCCCTCCGTTTATGGAAGCAACACAGACTGCTGCCTGCTCACAGCTCTTAGTGTCTTCTCCTAGTAGGACTGGTAATTTAATTTAATCTGAGAGCTATAGAAAACCTTTTGGTTCTTATATATATTCTTTGGAAATATATTTTCCAAATGTTTATATATTTGACATGTTAAGTTAGTGAGGAAGTTTGGCTCTGTTTTAGGCTCACTAAGGGTGCAATCAGTGGAGCGTTTGCTCTACAGGGAGCCAGGTTTTCCTTTGTCACCTGTTTTCAATGGCAAGGCTGTGCGCACTCAGTCTGTACTGTGCCGATCCGTAACCATGCTCAAATAATCTGCTATGGTGTCCGGTTGATTTAGAGCAACAAAACATGTAGTTTTTTAAACAAAACTACATCATCTATTGGAAAATAGATGATGTAGTTTTGTTTAAGCTGTGGTGTAATCTAGTTGAGTTGTTGGTTATGTTCCTGATGCTTTGGTGGAACAGGTTTGTGAACTCAGCTGGGTAAGCGGGTGTCCATTTTTGTTCATCTCTTGGCACTTGATAATATGAGAGGGGTCACTATGTTTAGATGTGTCCAAAATTTAATTGCTTATTTTTGGTTTTAAATTCTGATAAACTGGCCTAATTCAGCCTCTTTGCATTATATTTAGTTTTCCTCTCGACATGTAGGAGAAGCTTACAGAACTCTGCATGCAAGATAGTGTGTTATATTATTGATTCAATTCTTGTTTTGTAAGTGGACCGGACCCCCACCTCGCTGGTATGGAGTGCACTTGGTTCAAACACACAACTCAAATGAGTTTTAGCCAAATTCTAATTGGCATTTTGTTTTTACATTTTTGCACAGCATACAAAGTCCTGTGTTCATTAAAAAGTCATTAAAATGCCCTTTACATTACTTTCAGTAGCTTTGTAGAACAGTCTTGTGTCAAATATACACTAAAGCTTTTTGAAAAGTAAAAAAAAGCATGTATATTCTTTTATATGTTTATCAATGAGGGTATATAGGGTCTAAATATGATCAGCGGTTTTATTGTGATGTCAGTAGTCTGGAGTTTGAGTGGAGGATAGGGCATAGCAGGTCTGTTTTGCGGAGCAGAGCTACTCTCTTTAAACCAGCTTGTCCACCCTTGCAGAATCAGAAAACATTTGTGACATTAAATGGCCAAAACAAACTTAAGACAGGCAAGAGGAGCATCAAAATATAAAAACAAAAACTATGGAAGCGCCACCTGGTGGCTACTTTAATTATTTCACCTGTAATATACAACAACGAGTGATAAAAGTAAATATGAGGTCTTTATAGCTGAAAAAAAATTTATATAATAGAAGGAGGAGTATTTCAATGGAATGGGGGTATAAATATTATAAATATTAAAAGAATTTGCCATGTGTCCCCATAGGGTTGGTGAAAGTCAGGTTTGACCTTTATTTGTGAAATCCTAACATTTTAAGTGATTTTCAGGATCCCAGAAACAAAAAAAGAAATTTTGGAGTTGAAACCATGTCTCTAGCTCATTTAGAAATAGTAGTTTAGAAAGGGTCCCCATGGTCATTCGCTATGTCATGAGTCC